>NC_044252.1:35101874-35401958 GCF_003957555.1 Calypte anna | reverse complement strand
TTCCTCCTCGCCATCTGCAATAACAAACGGCAGTGCCACCAGAAATAGGACGTCAGTGAAATGCCAACCTCTTCCACAAGCTCCTCATAACCTCCGTCTTGCCCTGCTCACCTCCTCCTTCCACATGTTATGGCCACCATCCCTTCTGGCACCTGAAATACCAGGAGACACAAGATTACTGCTCTGCCTGCGAGATCAAGCCTCCTCGTTACCTTCTCTCTCACCTCCACCGCTCTTCCGCCTCCAAAGGTGGCACACGCAGCACCTGAAAAATAAGGGAAATGTTTAACAGAGTTGATGTTAACACATGGCTGATCCAGCCCACCTACATCTCACCTTCTCTAACTGTTCCTCAAGACATGGCTTGTCACTCCAGCACTGTGTGTGACACCTCCAAAAGTCAAAGCAAAAGTACACTCTGAGATATTGCCCCCAACAGCAACCAGGCCCCTGTCATGTCCATCTTCTGCTCCTTTACCTCAGCCTCTCACCCATCTGCCTGCCATCTCTTTGGGGTGCAAAATGAGGTTAGGAGGGCACCTGAAAAAAATCACAAACAACAAGGGATGCTCGTGACCAACCAATAATACAACACCTGAGAAATTACAGCTCCTTCAGCTAACCAGCCTTTGCTCACCTTGCCACAGCCACCTCCGGTGCCTGTATCCCGCTTTGCTTGCTGCTTCTGCCTTCAAAATGACAATAAATCACAATGTGGTCAGGTAGCCAAGGGAGGCACCTTCCCACCAACTCCACACCCTGACCAACCTTCAGAGGGCAGCCTCCTCTCCTCCTCCATCTGTTTCTTGCTGGTCTCTGACACGTGGGATCTGAAAAACAGGATTATGCAAATCACCGGAAAGCTGCTCAGCACCAAGTCGGTCAGGTTGTGGCACTTCTCATGGCCCCTGATCCTACACAGCAGGCAGGGCAGCTCCAAGCCAAACACTCACATGCACAGACTGACCCAAGACACAGCCATGTGAGTCACAAGGCTCAACCTCAAGATAAAACTCGCAGCAAGATGAGGGAGTTTGGAATCTAAGACTTTTGGGCAATAAGACCTAAAGAGATGCCTCTGAAAAGCGAGGGAACGCAGCGGTGGATGCCCGAGAAGCCGCCTTCAAGACCTGAGGACGCAAGGATGCGGGGAATGAGTCCCGCTCAGGGAAACTGGATGGACAGAGATCAGATGACAATGCAATTGAGGATGACATTGCAGAAGATGAGCATGAAGAAACTTCCAAGTCAAGAGACCGATCTGCAAATTAGGCTTGTCGTGTGGAATAACACACTGCTGATTAGCACTGTGCTGATCAGGAAGGACTTTCCAGGGATGACGCCCAAGATGCCGGACTTGCTCTGTGAGGACACAGAGGACCATCAAGGCCTGAGGAAGCTCTAAGACAACAAAGATGGACAACACAAAACACATCATAACCCCACACACCGAGGCTGGAGCTGCCCTGCCCATGCTGGAATCATACTGGAAAGTAACCTGTTCCCTTCACCCTCCCAAAGGGGGTTGCTCCCAGACAGCCCTCTCCCCTACCCTAACTTCAAAACACCACCTGCAATTCCCAACCTCAATTCCTCTACTCAGCCCCTCCCCACACACCCCTGGGGCCTCATCTTATCTTCAAGAGCGACAGCAGCACAAAGCCATGGTCAGTAATGAAAACCACATTGTTTGACTGGGATGTG
The DNA here is from genome assembly GCF_003957555.1 of Calypte anna. Taxonomy (NCBI): domain Eukaryota; kingdom Metazoa; phylum Chordata; class Aves; order Apodiformes; family Trochilidae; genus Calypte; species Calypte anna. The sequence goes on along the minus strand of NC_044252.1, from coordinate 35,400,254 downwards.
CTTCCAGTCAGACGGTTCCTCTTCATCCCCTATACGTAAAAAAGGAAAAAACACAACCCACAGATCACAAACAGCGCTGGCACAAGTCCCACCTAGAGCCAACGCACACTACTGCTGCACTCACCTCCTCAAGGGAGCCTCATGGTATAACACGCACCTTCTCAATCTAGAGGTGCACGCTAGCACCACCATTGCTTGGGGCACCTGAAACACCAAGAGAAAGGGTTCCTGTTCTGCTGATCAGAAGTCACCAGCCCCATGAACCCCTCGCTACCAACTCAACTTCCACGCTCATCCGGTTCCAAAGGTGGCACGCACAGCGCCTGCAAAAACAAAAAGAAACATTTAAGTGACTTGATGTAAAATACAGGGCTGGCCCAGCCCACAGACATCTCATCTTCTCTAACTGTTCCTCAAGACATGGCTTGTCACTCCAGCACTGTGTGTGACACCTCCAAAAGTCAAAGCAAAAGTACACTCTGAGATATTGCCCCCAACAGCAACCAGGCCCCTGTCATGTCCATCTTCTGCTCCTTTACCTCAGCCTCTCACACATGTGCCTGCCATCTCTTTGGGGTGCCAAAATGAGGTTAGGAGGGCACCTGAAAAAAACCACAAACAACAAGGGATGCTCGTGACCAACCAATAATACAACACCTGAGAAATTACAGCTCCTTCAGCTAACCAGCCTTTGCTCACCTTGCCACAGCCACCTCTGGTGCCTGTATCCCGCTTTGCTTGCTGCTTCTGCCTTCAAAATGACAATAAATCACAATGTGGTCAGGTAGCCAAGGGAGGCACCTTCCCACCAACTCCACACCCTGACCAACCTTCAGAGGGCAGCCTCCTCTCCTCCTCCATCTGTTTCTTGCTGGTCTCTGACACGTGGGATCTGAAAAAACAGGATTATGCAAATCACCGGAAAAGCTGCTCAGCACCAAGTCGGTCAGGTTGTGGCACTTCTCATGGCCCCTGATCCTACACAGCAGGCAGGGCAGCTCCAAGCCAAACACTCACATGCACAGACTGACCCAAGACACAGCCATGTGAGTCACAAGGCTCAACCTCAAGATAAAACTCGCAGCAAGATGAGGGAGTTTGGAATCCAAGACTTTTGGGCAATAAGACCTACAGAGATGCCTCTGAAAAGCGAGGGAACGCAGCGGTGGATGCCCGAGAAGCCGCCTTCAAGACCTGAGGACGCAAGGATGCGGGGAATGAGTCCCGCTCAGGGAAACTGGATGGACAGAGATCAGATGACAATGCAATTGAGGATGACATTGCAGAAGATGAGCATGAAGAAACTTCCAAGTCAAGAGACCGATCTGCAATTTAGACTTGTCGTGTGGAATAATCAGTGCTGCTGATTAGCACTGTGCTGATCAGGAAGGACTTTCCAGGGATGATGCCCAAGATGCCGGACTTGCTCTGTGAGGACACAGAGGACCATCAAGGCCTGAGGAAGCTCTAAGACAACAAAGATGGACAACACAAAACACATCATAACCCCACACACCGAGGCTGGAGCTGCCCTGCCCATGCTGGAATCATACTGGAAAGTAACCTGTTCCCTTCACCCTCCCAAAGGGGGTTGCTCCCAGACAGCCCTCTCCCCTACCCTAACTTCAAAACACCACCTGCAATTCCCAACCTCAACTCCTCTACTCAGCCCCTCCCCGGCCCCCTCGGGCCCTCAACTTATCTTTCACAGGGCTTGCACTCCAAAGCCATGTTAGCCAGGAAAAAAAACAGGAGCGGCTCGGCATAATCCTCAACTTGCAAGGTTCCCCTTCACTGCCTGCATTTAAAAAAAAAAACCACACCACAAAAAGAAAACAAACGAATCAACCCCCCCCACACGTAACCACAACAGCAAAACACCTACCAGAATATTCCACAATAAGTCCAACATTGGCCAGCCCCATCCTCTTGCAAATGACCCAGCTTCACAGAAGAGACCTGCAGGGTCCAACTCACCCACCCTTTCCAGAGGCGGACGCTGATAGGCATCGTCATTCAGGGCACCTAAAAGGCACAAAACTATTGTTCTGCTTGAGAGAAGACACCAGGTCCACAAGCCCTGCACTACCACCTCACCTCCAATGCTCATTCAGTTCCTGGAACTTGCTAGCATCATGCCAGGGAGGGACAGGCTCCCATCAACCACCCAAAGGGGACCACTTCTGGACAGCCCGCTCTCCTACAGTGACTTTAAAACCCGACCCTGCGATTCCTAACCTTGACCACTCTACACAGACCCTCTCCAACCATCTAACCTTTCAAACAGCTGGGGCTCTGAAGCACTGGACAGAAAAGTAACCTGCATCGGCTGACGGGGACCTTCCCAAAACCACAAAGTTCCTCCTCGCCATCTGCAATAACAAACGGCAGTGCCACCAGAAAGGCATGTCAGCTAAGGATGTCAGCTAAGTGCCAACCTCTTCCACAAGCTCCCCATAACCTCCATCTTGCCCTGCTCACCTCCTCCTTCCACACGTTATGGCCACCATCGCTTCTGGCACCTGAAATACCAGGAGACACAAAATTACTGCTCTGCTTGCGAGATCAAGCCTTCTCTTTACCACCCTGTCTCACCTCCACCGCTCTTCCCCCTCCAAAGGTGACACGCGCAGCGCCTGCAAAAACAAAGGGAAACACTTAACCGAGTCGACGTAAAATCTCTGGATGAGCCTGCCCGCAACCATCTCACCTTCTCGAACTGCTCCTCAACACATGGCTTTGTGTGGCACCTGCAAAAGTCAAAGTAAAAAGCACATGCCAAGGTTTGGCCTAAAACAACAGGCAGCCCACTATTATGTCCACCTCCTGCTTGCTCCTTTACCTTGGCCCTTCTCCCATCTGACTGCCGTCCTTGTGGGGTGCCAAGATGAGGTTCGGAGGGCACCTGGAAAACAAAAAGAGGATGCCAATGCCTTCCATGGCAATACAACACCTGAGAAATAACTGCTCCTGCAGCCCACCAACCTTCGCTCTATGGAACTGTGCTCAACACATGGAGAATTCCACTGAGACTCTTCCAAGGGCCCTTGACCTATCATGGGGGCAGGGCAGCTCCAAATCAAACTCTCAATGCTGAGGCCAACCCAATACACAACACTGCAAACAACAAGACTCGACCTCAAGAAGAAACTCACAGGAAGATGAATGATTCCAGGATCCAAGATAGCTGGGCTAGAAGACATCCAGGGATGCAACAGTGATGCATGGCGGCTCCATTGCGGCCCCAAGAGTGTCGAAGAGCACCGCCTTTTAAAAGAAGCTGCTTTCTAAGCTTAGATGACAGGTAAATGAGAAGCCTGGATTCAAGGCCTAAGAATAAAGGGAACCAGTCCCAGTTTAAGAAAATCCACAATTAGAGATATTGATGCAGTTAGGAAGAACATGTCAGAAGACAACCTTTGAGAAAGCTATGATACACAAGACTGTTTCATGTTGTGAATTTGTTATGCAAGACAAAGCATCACTGAATGTGTTGATAAGGTGTTTCAGAGCCTAGGGATGGTGCCCAAGGTGCAAGACCTGCTCTGTAAGCACAACGAAGACATCAAGGCCATAGAAAGCTCTGAGATAAAGACAGAATCAGAAACTACACACCACCACACACAAAGGCTGGAGCTGCCCTGCCCACGTTCACATCGTGTTGGAATCTAATCTGGTCCCTTCACCTGACCAAAGGGGGCTGTTCCTTGCCAGCCCTCTCCCCTACACTAGCTTCCAAACCCCTCCCTGCAATTCTCAACCTTCCCCCTCCCTTCCCAGCCCTTTCCCACACCTGGTTCCACTTATCTTTCAGAGGGATGTGCACCTGAAGCCATGGTGAACAAGGAAAGCCACATCACAGGGCTGGGATGTTCCTGTAGCCAAAGGGGTCCTCTTCACCAAGTGCCATAAAAAAATTCCAACCAACAGTAACACCAGCAAGTCCCACATCAGTAAAAACTGAACTCCTCCAAAGACCCCCTGAGTGTTCCACTTACCTTCCCATTCCAGCGTTGAACACTACAGATGTTATCACTTGGGGAACCAAAAAAAATACCAAGACAAACAACCACTGGACTGGCCGGAAGCACCCACCCCTGCTCCTCTTGCTCAGCAGAGCTCCAAGCACAACACAGCCCCTGAGCAGACTGAGGCCCAGAGTAGAGGTGGAGGCCTATATACCCTGGGCCCCGCCCCACTGCCCTTCCCACAGTCCCTTGGGAAAGCCCCCTCATCAACCTGACTGGCCACAACTGGGCTACCCCAGCCCCAGCTGGAGCCCTTCAGAGAACATCATCCCCTGCTCCTGCCACAGCTGGGAGCTCAGTCCCCAGGGTCTGCCAACACCTCCTGGGGCACTCTGAGGACAAGAGAAAGGAGGGCAAGACCGGTTGGGTTGCAACCACCAGCCCTGCACAGCACATCACCCCCAGGGAGGCAGGTACCTCTCACCTCCCAGCCCAGCACCACTGCCCACACCGTGCAAGCAGGAACCAGCAAGCAGGAGCAGGGCCGTTCTGGGTGGTCGTCTTCCCCCCCTAATTCTTGGCTCCCTGCAGCAGGAACCGAGGCTCCACCCCTTCTTTTTCCCCTGTCACCCCCCCCTCCCCACAACACTTGCTGAGCCCCTCCCCCATGGAGGGGCCAAGCACGGTGTGGGCAAAGCCAACCCTGAAGGGCGGGGAAACAAAGGGAGGGGGATGCAGCCCCAAATGGGAGGCTGGGGCAAAACACGGAGGGGGTGGAGTCACAGATGGGGCGCGGCAAAGGCAAGGGGGTGGAGACACGTGTGGGAGAGCGGGGCCACGGTCAGGGGACTGTGACAAGAGTGAGGTGGGCGGAGAGCTGCATGAGGGCGTGGTCAGGCTCAGAGTAGGGGGCAGAGCCACACACAGGGGTGTGGTCAAGCTCAGAGGCGTGGCCACACACAGGGCAGGCAGAGCCATGCACAGGAGTGTGGCCCAGATCAGGGGGCGGGAGACACTCGGGTGGGCACAGGGCAAGTACGAGGAGCCCGGGACCAAGGCACGAAACGGGCTGAGGTGCAGAGACACACTTGGGGGACGGGGACGAGACTAGAGGGGGCGTGGGGACATGATGCGTCTGGGATGGGGCATCGCATGGAGGCTGGAGAAGGGGAACTAATTTTGATACTGCTGAAACACAAAACTTTACTTCTCATCTTACACATCTCCAGTCTCAGGTGAACTCCTCCTGTTCTATTTCTCATTTTCATGCCCACGTAGCCATCAGAGTTACATCTGGTTTTGGTTGGTTTTATTTTTTATTTTATTTCTCTTTTACATTTTTTCCTCTTAAAGCCCAAAAAGGCCAACAAAACTGTTTAGAGGCAGAGTTTTGAGCCTTTAAGCAGCAAAGGTATTTATTTTCGGATCTGGGGAACTCCCAGCTCACGCTGGACAAAGAGTTCCGAGGGGTAAGGGAAAGGGTTAGGGTATTTATACAGTAAAAGTACATCGTTACATTCTCAATTCTTGCTGACTTCGTTATATTGTTATAAGGCGATATCAGACCCTAGCCATAACTTTCTTCTTATCTGTTGGTGGCGACATCTTTATGTTCTTCTTGTGCAGATGTTCACATTCTTTGGTGCCCAGCTGGCGCCTAAATGGCCTTGGCAGTGTCTTGTTTTAAGAACAAGACTTACACTTTTAATTATCTCCAAGGTAGAAGTTAATCCCGGTAGGACCTTGTATTGGTCACATTGTTCTAGTGGAAAATGACGTCTCAGCTGCTTTGTTCACTTCTTTCTCAGTTTAACCCTGAATTTTACTGGTTATGAATACAAATTCATTAACATATATTACAGGTTTTAAGTAAATTCACACAAACAGCTTGCCCTGATCTCCTCTCCTTACAGGAGTTAATCCTGTCAGGATCTTTCTCTTTTTCACTCTACCAACACAAGCTTTCCCTTCATTACATTTTCAAGTCTTTTTTAATTAGGACATGATTGAAGACATTAAGAAACAGACTCCAATAGCTGTGCACAATCAGAATTGTTGATGGTGTGGCTCACAAGACATATACTATCCCAATATCTATTGATCTACAATTCACACCTCAAAGTGCTCTTCCTACAAACATAAAAAACCTTATCTACCCATTCCCACCAGAGGCGCCAGGTTCCAGGACATAACATCGTCCAGATAGCAAATTCTTTAAGTTATTTACAGCTCTTTGTTCTTCTTCAGGGTCAGTGAGTGCCAGGGAATCTACAGCACTCCTCTATCCCACGCAAGCCTGCTCCTCTGCTGTTCTATAAGGACACACAATTAAGATTTTTTTTTTTATTTGTTAAAGATACTTCTACTTAGATTTATCCTTCAAAATCTACTGCGTTCTAAAAAAACCTAGACTACATAGCCTGGCCCTAGGAAAAGGGCAGTGATGTCACCAGGCATAAAGTGATGACTTCATAGGGAGGGGCCAACAAGCGTACATGATGAACTCTATGGGGCACAGCTATATCTATGGGACAGGCAGGCAGTTGTGGGTCACGCTCACTGGAGCCTGGAGTAGCACCTGGTCAGGCAGGCCAGGTCCCCTGGAAAGCTGTGGGGCAGTTCTGGGGGACAGAAAAAATGATCAGGGATCCCCCTCTTTCCCACAATGATCAACAAATGAGGCTGACACAACCCAAGTGCCCCTCAGCCCCAGAACCCCACTGAGTATAAGTGTCCTTCAACCCATGCCTCACCCCACAGAGACCCCTAAGTATCCCCCAGCTCCCCATTGCCCCATAGTCACCCCCCACACTACCTAAGGGTCATCTCCTGCCCCACAGCAACCCACAACTGCCCCACCCCGACCCTCCCTCATTTTAGAGTCCCCCTCCTAGTGCCCCACAGACTGCCCCTTCCCCAAACCACCCCACAACTGCCAGCCAGGGGTCTTTCCCTGCTCCGCAGCACCTCCCAAGTACCTTTATCCTCCACCCTCACTTAAGGGGCCCTCCCAGTGCCCCCCAGTATAAACCAGTATCCCATAATGCCCCCTCCCAATGCCCCAGCCCTCTCCCATTACAACACATTATCAAGAACTAGGAAAGGTGGAGAGGGAAATGGAGATTGAAGGAAATTGGGACTGGGAAGGACTACAACACAGAGGGCTCTCCCTAACTCTGGGGGATAGCTGCGAGGAACTGCCAAACTGAGGGAATTGGGACTGGGAAAGGTGGGGAAGAGACCAAGAGGAAACTGAGTGGGACTGCAAGATAAACTGCATATCCTTGTGGGGCAGGTGGGCATCCTGTAGTATGGGGAAACTAGGGGGTCCTATGGAGCACTGGGGTTCTTCCAGGGCACAGAGAAAGCCCCTATAGGGTATTCAAGGGTCTCTATGGAGCAGGTAGATGGTGCATGGTGTATTAGGGTCCCTATGGGGCAGGTAGATGGCTACATGGGGCAACATGAGGCTCTGTGTGGCACTGAGGGCTCTAGAGGGCACTAGGGTTCCCTATAGGGCAACTGGGTGGCTCTATGGGACATTCAATGGTTGCTATAGGGCTTTTTGGGGCCCTCATAGGGCACTGCAGGCCCCTGTGAGGCAGGTCCGGGGCACTATGGGGCCATTAGAACCATGTAGGAAACTTAGGTGGCCCTATGGAGCACTTTGAGGGTCTAAGGGCCCTTGGAGGAGAAAGTCACAGTGGCCCTGAGGCTCACTACAGGCTTGTTGGGTGTTCCTTTGGGGGCAGAGAATTTCTACAGGGCAGTTAGAAGGCACTATCAGGCACTGGAGGGTAGTATGTAGGTGTTGAGGGGCCCTACGGGACACTGGAGCCTCCAATGGGGTTTTCAGGACCTTGTAGAACATTGAGCTCCCCCAGGTGGAGAGCTCAATGGGAAATTAAGAAACTCTATGGGGCTGTTATAGGTCTCTTCAAGGTAATTATGAGTTGCTATGGAGCAGCTGGGGGGTGCCATAGGACACTTAAGGGCTCTACTGTGCAGTCAAGAGGCCCTATAGGGAAGTAGAGATAATGCATGTCCTTATGAAATGGAGACCACATGGGACAGGTGTGGGGCTCTGTGGGGTAATCAGGAGACCCTATGGGGCACTGGGGTTCACCACAGGGCATGCAGTAGTAGTATGGGGTATGTGGGGGGGTTCTGTGGGGCAACAACAGATGCTTATTGGGTGCTATTTGGAGCCCCATGGGGCACTGGGGGCCCTATGGGATCACAGGCCCTATCAGGCACTTGAGGGCCACGTGAGGCCAGCAAGGACCCTACTGGCCCTGGGAGGAGCTGTATGGGGACCTGAGAGTCTCCATGAGGTGTCAGGGGACCCACAGGGGGCAGTAAGGAGGCCCCATGGGGCACTGGGAGACTTAGAGGGCAGGTGGTGAGCCCTGCTGCGTATTTTAGGTGCCCTGTGGGGCAGTGGAACCCTGGTAAGGCACTCGAGAGCAGCACAGTTGGGGCAGAGAGAGTGTGCTATGGGGTGTTATGAGGCATTATAGGAGAGTTGGGGGTTCCTATGGGGCACCGGGGGGCCCTATGGAGCATTTAGGTGCTGCTATGTGGTAGCTGAGGGGTGCTATGGGGCACTTAGGGTTCCTACGGGACAGGTGGAGGGCACTAAAGAGCAGCTAGGACACCCTATGAGTCGGCCTGAGGTGTCTACAGGGCACTAGGAGTCCGTATGGGAGAGATGGAGGGAGCTATGGATCAGCTGGGAAACACCAGGAGGGATGGGGCTCATTTTTAAGGTGAGGGTCCTAAATAGTTTTTGTGGGTCTCTATGTAGCAATTTGGGGACCCAAGTAAAACACTGGGAGCAGCATCTATGCAACACTGGGAGGGGTCTTATGGGTCACACTGAAAGGACAAAAAAAAAGTTACAAGGTCCCATGTGGCCTTAGGGGTCATTATAGGGCAGATAAAAGGCACAATAGGGCAATGGAAGGCACTTTGAAGGCAAATTCAGGGACTAGGGGGCAGCTGAGCGGCTTTTGTCAGTCAGCTACAGTGCCCTATGAGGCATCCGCACACCTCTGCAGGGCAGATTAAGGGATTACAGGGCACCTGAGATGCACAGGGGAGTCTGTGTGGTGAACTATCGGGCAGCAGAGATGCTCGGTGGTGCAATCAGGATACAATATGAGGCACTGGGGCCCCTGTGGGGCTGACTGAGGGACTACAGAACAGATGGGATGCCCAATTGAAAGCTGAGGAGCCCATGTGGGACAGTGAGGATGCCCTATGGGGCACTGGGGGTCTGTGTGGGGCAGGTTAGGAGACGATAGGGCAGCTGAGCAGCCCATTTGAGGTAGTTAGGTTGCCCAATGGGGCACTGGAGGTCTGTGTGGGGCAGGTTGGGAGACTGTAAGGCAGCTGAGATGTCCAATGGGGAGGTGACTGTGGGTCAGGTGTGGGTCCCCACTTGTCCCTAGGAGTCTGTGTGTGTCCTGTCCCCCCCAAACCCCACTCCCCCAGCACCTGTTCCACCTGGGGTCCATCGCAGAGCTGGATCTCCCTCTGCTGCTACAAGCCACAGCCGCTGCCATGCAGACACGCCCCTCTCATGGGCACAGGTCCCATCTCCTTCTCTGTGGACATACTCCCAGGTGTAAAAACCCTGCCCCTCTTTGGGTGTAGCCACGCCCTTTGAGTACAGACACACCGTGTGCGATGCACACTCTGTGTACGCTTTGCCCACCATGTGCTCACCCCTCTCCCCTTACTGCATTCTTTCTCCACCCTGGGCTCACCTACACACTCACGCACACAGCCCTCCCCCCCTGCTCTTGGACACTGATGCTGGTCCCTTCTGCTCCTGTCCCCTCCCTCCCCCCAGCCTCACCAGCCCCACAACTCACGCGTGCCCGTGTGGCTGCGTTTTCGGTGACAAGAAATCCCCGTCCAAGTCGTCGTTGCTGTGCCGGGAGACACCTCTCCGGACGCCATTTTCTCTCCCCGAACATTCCGCACCCTTTTCAGCTGCTGCCACCCCCACATCCCCTCTTGGTCTCCCCATGCCCATGGATCCCCCCGGCTATTCCCGCCACCCCCAACCCCTGCGCTGCCCCCCATACCTCCCTCCCCGGCCGCATTTTCCCCACCCCCAGCTCACTGTCAGCACCGTCGCTCCCTCACACTGAGTCGTCACTGCTGTAAAGTTTCGGGACTCGCTGATTGGCCGCACGACGCCAGGAGAAACCTTTCCATTGGATCAGACTCTGCTGCACCCAACCCATTTCCTGTGGCGACCCACACGCTGATTGGTCGATGCTTCCCCGACCCCTTGCTCGGACCCGCCCCCCCAGTCTCCACCCTCCTGGGATGCTGATTGGCCAGCAGCGCTAAAGAGACCGCCTCTGCCCCACACCCCCACACACACTCCCGCCTCGGGGAACCGGGGACCTTCCACTTCCCCTCCCCCCCGCCTCCCCCCAGCCCCAGGCAGGCGCTCCTGTCCCCAGGGAACTAGCGAGCAAAAGGCGGGAACGGAACGGGGCATTCCCCCCTTCCCCCCTCCTCCTTGCCCCAGGGCAGCGGTCAAAACCGGCCTAGAGTGGCCCCGCGGCGTGCGCCTCCTCCCCTTTACTCACTGTCCCCGCCGCTTCCGCCTCTCTCCTCGCCCCGGAGGCGGGCGGCGCGTCGGAGAGACCGAAGCCAGCGGCCCCTGCCGAGCTGGAGTTCTGCGCTCTGCCTGCCGGCTTCGCCAACAGCGGTGGCAGAAGCGGCAGGAGGGGAGGCGGCGGCTCCGGACCTGGCGAGAGGCAACCGCGCGGAAGCAGCACCGCCATCACCCTGGAAGCGGCGCGGCATCACGCTGCCGGAAGTGACGATTCCCTAGCACCTAAAGCGCTACCGCAGCCGTGCACAGCCCCAGTGCCCACGCTGTGCCCGCAGCCGCAGACCCGCACTCTGCACCCGGGAAGGGTCGCAAGGCCAGAATGGAAAAAAAAAAGAGCTCGGCTCCAATGTATGTGTGAGTGCACACACGACGACAGGGACCGCTGCGGTCCCCTGCTGTGTCCGCAGCGCAGGGCGCATGTGCTGTCTTGGTGCACACCCCCGCCCACCTTTGCAGTGTCACCGACCGCCCCATCCCGCAGCCCCGCGCTTACCCGCAGCGTGGGAAGCGCCGGGGGGGGCGGGGAGGGGAGGGAGGGTGCACGGACCCGCACATGGAGATGGGGCTAAAGGTTCGACCCTGTGAGCCAGGGCCCCACAGAAGCCACCCCAGGTAACTGATACATTGCACAGCTCACCCCTCCACAGAATGCAACACCCCAAAACTGCTGCTTCTGCACTCCAGACACCCCTCACCTTGCCGGCGTCCTCCCCAGTGCCAGTGTCTCGCTTCACATCTAGAAAATAACCCCTAGAAAAACCTAGAAAATAAAAGCCAGAGAAGTGTAACTGAGTCAGAAGCACCCACAGTCATCCCCATCCTCCCACGCGCACCTTTACGCAGCGCTCTGCTCTGCCCTCTGGCACACAGCTCGTGCACCTGAAAAGAACCCAAACCAACCATGGAAATCAAGTCACCGGGATGCTGCCAGGTAGCTTGATGAGACCCGAGGTGGTCTCGTTGTGTATAGTCTCTAACTACAGTTACAAGTACAAATCCCAGCTCTCGAGCCCCACCTGTACAATTGGAAGTGATATGACTTAAACCAACACGTTGGTCCCATTATTCCCAGAGTTGCTCCACTTCACCTCCTAATAGCAAGGAGGCCCTAAGGCAGCCCCAGAGAAAGAATCAAACATCACAATCTGAGACAAGAAAACGAGAGATGGATGGATGTGCAAGAAGCCTTGCTAAGACCTAAGAACAAAAGGAAGCAGGAAGGTATGCCCAGAAAAAGGCATGGCTCAGGAGTGGTGCTTGTGAGTCAGAAGACTCAGCTGTGCTTTCAGGTTCCAGTGCAAGAGAAGCAGCACCTGACTGGTGCTGTGATGATGAGCAAAGCTGTTCAAGACCCTAAGGGCACAAGGCGTGTGCTACAATCATTGACTGCAAAAAAAATACTGGGACATGGGTCTGAGATGTAGAAGATGATGAACTACACAAGCTACACAAAAGAACACACACAGAGGATGGAGCTGCCCTGCCTGGCACACACTAGCTGAATGCAGAAAAATAAACATGCTGCCTTGATGGTTCCCACTCAGCTCTCTCCCCTACCCCTAAGCATCCATCCAACTCTATCTCAATATGGCTCCAAAATTCCATACAAATGGGCCTGGAAGAAAAAAACACAAAGAGTGACCACATTAAACATTTGCTGGCCTTTATGCTCACATGGAACCCTACCCACAGCACCACCAACAATCTGGCTACAACTTTGCTTTAGTACCAAAACCCTCAAATATTCCACCCCTCACAGGCTCTCCCACTGCTGATCAGTATGGCTCCAAAATTCCATATGAACTGGCCTGGCAAACAAATCCACAGAGTGACCACTGAAAACTTTTGCTGGCCCTAACTCTCACATGGAACCCTACCCAGAGCACCACCAACAATCTGGCTACAAATTTGCTTTAGTACCAAAAACCTCAAATATTCAACCCCTTGGCCGATCTCCAGATGTTTCACAATATGGTTCCAAAATTCTTAATAAATGGGCCCAGAAAAAAATCCATAGTGTGACCACTGAAAACTTTTGCTGGCCCTAACCCTCACATGGAACCCTACCTACAGCACCACCAACAATCTGGCTACAGCTTTACTTAAGTACCTAAAACCTCAAATATTCAACCCCTCAGGGGTTCTCCAACTGCTCATCAATATGGCTGAAACATTCCATATAAATGGACTTAGAAAAAAAAAAAAAATTGAAATAGTGAAAACTTTTGCTGGCCCCAACCCTCACATGGAACCCTACCCACAGCACCACCAACAATCTGCCTACCATTTTTCTTTAGTACCTAAAACCACAAACATTCGATCCCTCAGCAGCTCTGTCATTTTTTCAAATATCGGCTCCCAAATTCAAAACATTTACACGTGGCTTTTCCACACAAGTAAAAATTGTCTGGATTCATATAATTTTGCCCTAACATTATCATCAACTCTTCAAGACCACTTTAAAACTCTGGATATTCATAAAGTAAACCACTCACCTGCTCTTTGTAGCATTTTAGCTTGTAGCCATCTTCAGTTTTAGAACCTGGAAGATGAACCGTTTGCAGACAACTCATCCAGAAGCCACTGATTCACTCCACACAGACTCAGCCCTTAAACCCACATCGAGGCTTCTAGGCAACTGTCCTGCCCCACCTTTTTCTCACAATCCCCTGGAAAAACCCCTCCTCTCCTTCACTGTCTCCACCTGGGATGAAGGAGCCTCACCTGCAACCCATCTGAGAACATCACACCCTAACCCTAAACCCATCCCCTATCCCTCCCCACTCCCCCTGCCCACAGCTGCAGTTTGACCCCTGGGGCTATGGAAAGACTCAGGCCACGGAGAACCAGAAAATGTTCACTAAAGCACATCAGAAATTTCCAGCAGTGAGATGGGGACAAGAGCAGAATAATATGGATTTCTTAAGGCTGAATCTAAGGTCACCTGTACCATGGATGGCCAAAATCAGAAAGGTGCAAATCCAATGGAGTGTCATACCTCCCCTGGCATATCTATTTCAATCCCAAAGTCCCTGGAAACTCCAGACCAGCATGGGTGAACCTGGCAAACTTGCTTCTGAGAACATGGGAAGCTTAGCAAGGTTGAGGAACAAAGGTAAATAACTCAGCAGGCGCTACTCAGTACTAGCCCTCTTTGAACATCATGATATTTATTAAGGTGTCTCTTTAGCACTTCAACGCCCAGCATGACACCCATCTACCTGCAGTTCTCGGAGGTACAGAATTACACAGCCTCCTCCTCCACCCCCTCCACAACCCCCCCCACCCCCCGTGTCGCCTCTGTCACCCCCTTCCCCTCCCCTTCGCACCCCGGTGCCGCTACCGCCAGCCCCTTTGTCCTCGCCAAAGCCCCGCGCGGCAAGTTCCTCGCACCGGTGGGACCGGCGAACAGGACGGGGCTGCTAGCCTGCCCGCCCCTCCACCCCCTCGTTCCCCGCCCTGCAGGTCCCCGCCCCCACAGCCTCGGAATTCTCCGCCGGCCCCAGGGCAACGCTCAGGACCGGTGCGGAAAGGCACCGCACTGCCTTTACTCACCCCCCGCTTCCGCCCCTCTCCTCGATCCGGAGGCTGGCGGGGCAGCGGAGCGACGGCAGCCGGCGCCCCCTGCCGGGCTGGCGTATTGCGTTCTGCCCACCGGCTCCAGTAACGGCGGCGGGAGAAGCGGACACGACGGCTCCGCGCCGGCCGCCGCCATGGCTCCCAGAACCGCGTGGTTCCCGCCTTTTAGTTTGCCGTGAGTGCTGCCACCCTGTGGCTGAAAAGTGGTACTGCAGTTCGCACTGCAGCTCAGCGTCCGCGCATGCGCACCGGCATGTACTGGCATCTTCCTCCCCACCCCCCCTCGGCTTTTGCACATGCACAGTAGTGCCGAAAGAACCCCAAAGGTGCCCGGATGCTCGCCAATCTGCGCATGCGCCTCCTAGTTGCCTCTCCGCATGCGCCGGAGGACTAAGCCACCAATGAGACGGCCCCTTTAGGACTGATGGGCTGCTCCCGGGCGTAACCGCCTTCATTTCTTCATAGAGGCGTTCCCCCTCCGTGCCCGCTTAGGACCCCCCGCCGTCCCAATCTTCCCGCCGTCCCCAACCCTCCCGCGCCTTTTCCTCGCCCTGGAGGCGACGCGCCACGGCGGAGCGACTGCCGATCTGGCGTTCCGCGCTCTGCCCGCCCGCTCTGCCAACAGCGGCGGAGGCGGAAAGAGACGGACGCAGCCGTCCCGTGTGGAGCGAGAGGGCGCCGCCATGATTCCGTAAGAAGGGCGGGTGCCCGGCTTCAGCCGCCGCTGCTGCGCATGCGCAGAGCTACCGGCGCCTTGCTGCTGCAGTGCCGGCTTTTCGCCACGGGGGGGCGCCACGAGCGCCGAAAAAAAACAGAAAACAAAGAAAGGACGGGGGAAAAAAATAATTCCAAAATAAAAGCGCCCCGCAGCGTCCCTGTTACCCCCTGCCCCCGGCAGGACCCATTTAACCGCCCCCCCCCCCCCAGCGCCCCCAGCAGTCACCGGTGCCACCCAAGTGCAGCTCCAGCCTTCCCCCACGCCCCTCTTCCAGTCGCTGCCCGAGTCAGGCCTCTCCCCTTAAAACTGAACGTCTGCAAAAAACAAAGCAAGCACCTCCTTGAGCGGGTTCACGGCTCGTTTTTATTGGAATCCATCAGCTGACAGGTACCCACCGTATTACACAGCTGACCTTCACGTTTCCCTCCCCTCTCCTCAGTGGCAGAAGCTTGCTCCATCTCCAATACCACCCACCTCAACTCCCCCCCCCCAAAAAAAAAAACCCTCAGGCTAAATACCCCAGCATCACTACGTGAAGACTCAAATACAGTCCTAAAAGTTACTCCCCTCAATACCCAACACACACCCACCTGCCCCAAATATAACTTCCCTTTTCTACTCATCTTCTCAGATTTATTTACCTGTTTGCTCATACCTTTTCACCAAGGTACTAGAATTGGGCACTTGGGAATCTTGCTGTCTCCATTACCATCCATTTCAAAATCTCTAAAAACCCTCACGCTAACTATTCCAACATCACTACATGAATAGTGAAACGTTTAGTCCTAGAAGTAATTCCCTTATAACTCAGCACTTTCCCTGATACCAGCACTGTGGCACCCACTGCAGTACCGACTTTTTGCCACCGATCCGAGCACTGAGCCACTGGGAAGTGATTAAAAAAATGGCAGGGAAATAAAAAAATACAAAAAGATCAAAATAACAACGCAAATAAAAGACCCAGGCGTCGGGGAGAGGGGACCCAAGGAACATGGAACCGAGGCACCGAGCGGGTAAACGTAAACAGGCTCTTCAGTGCCTCACTAGAACAGAGCACTTTCCATGCTCTCATCTGTAAAGGCCGCTTTTGTACAGTTAAGTACTCTGGAGTCAGTCATGGTCCACCAGCGCATGGTTAATTCCCTGGTTCACAACTGACTGTCCATGTTAAAGGTCCTTCTTGATAAATGGATGGCAAAGACATTAGGTGTGTGTCCTTCCTTAAGATTGCTTTAAATGCTTTACATAATACAGAAGAGGCAGGTTTTTGTTTTGCCATCTGTTTCCATACATAAATCAGTAAAACAAAATTTTTGAAGATGTGACAGTGAGAAACTGACACCCCACATGATACACAGTTTAATATTTTTTCATCTCTTCCTTTGAATTTTCAGGCATTTTTGAACTGTTACCCTCCTTCTGGGGGCACCCTTCCAATCCCCTGCTCACCTTCTGCTGCTCCTCCTCTGCCGCATCATTGCCCCCACCTCTCGTGACACTGGACTGCCCCAAATTTGTCATCTGCCCAACTCTGCCTGACCATGCCATTTACATATATGCATGCATGCACACACAGACACACCCACAAAACAAAAAAAAAAAAAAGGGGGGGGGGGTGAGAACTCTGCTAGAAGAATAAATGTCTGCATCCACCCCCTCATTCCTGTACCTGTCCCGCAGGCCTGCAGACAGCATTAAGGCTAATAGACAGGATTTTGACCACATTCCTAGCATCAAAGCAACACTCTTGCTGGGCTTGTGAAAAGCCTATGTCCTTCCCTACAGCGCTGCTGGGGGAGAGAACCCAGTGTGGCGAAAGGATGAGCTGGTACCAGGATCAGAAGCAACACCCACAAGCGACAACCCCGCAGCCCTCGTGCTGCTGCCCCACATCCTGCTTGGGCAGCAAAGCTGAAAGGAAAAGTTGACTCTTGAAAGCAAAGAATAAATTCACCATATTCTTAGGAGGTATGCAAGTGTTCTCATCCAATTTAAATACTTCCACTATAGAAGTATTTTACTTCCTTTTTTCATTCATTTAACTTGCACACCTGTTAATTGATACTGTTCCATTATCTGTCTCCAAAACAGTTATAATTTGACCAGGGGGTCTATGCGTGTTACACAATTAGGTGCTCAGCAGCACCTGCCCAAGGGAGATTGCTACCAAATTGCCAGGGCAATGTCCCATTCAAAATGAGACAGAAATGAAGTACTTCAGGAGCACTGTCAAAACAGCAGGGAAAAAATACAGCTGGCTCTTTTAAGACTTTTAGAACATATAATTCACTTCAGTACAAATAAGTAATAAAATGAACACAGTGGACAGCAGGTTAATTATCTACAGTAGGCAAAAATACAAAGAAATTAGATACAAAAAGTTTCTTAGTCAAAAGCTTACTATGTATTTGGAGCATCTATCTCTTTGTCACAAAAGCAATCAAGTATAAAGAAAGTGTAAAGCTTTACCAGTTTCCAAGAGCTGCCATGATCATAAGACTGATGGGAAAAAAAAAGGAATCAATCAACTTTGTTCTCCAGAACAGATATTTGAATTTATAAAGACTTAAGAAGAAAGTCTTCTTACAAGAAAAGATTCTGCTCCATCACCAAGCATATTTTCTGTAGAGAGGATTGGGCTAAAAGAAAAATGCATCAGATATTTAAATCTTTCCTTATGGTGGAGTTATGTTTTGAAGATGTCTGTCTCTGAGAAAAGTTAGGTCAGTTTGCAGATACTAAGGAAACAGAAAAAGGCAGGGGAAAAAAAAATCTCACAAATGGGATCATTCTGTATTCACTGCACTGCACAGTGATCAACAACAACGTTCCTGAAGATGAATAAGAAACTCCTGCCCCAGAGAGTGCCCTGATGCCTGAACTCCTACTGGAAATACTTATAACCTTGTGTTTCCACCTCTGCTTTGATTTTCTTAGTTTGTATTTCTCTGGGGGAGAGGGAGGCTCTCATGAAGATACTTCATGCTCCCATGCTCTGAGAAGTCAGAAACAACATGATTGTCTCCCCTCAGCAACCACTTTGTAGTTAAGAGTCCTTCAATTCCCACTGGTCCACGTGCATGGATACGAGAAGTACTAATTCCTACTTCAGCACCTGCAGGAAACATGTAAGATAAACATAGTTAATCCTCAGATGATGTTCACTTCATACTAAGCAGTTTGCACCTTCATGTAAAAACAGCTGCCTGCCTTTCTCTGCTCCTTTCCAAATACCAGAAGTTATGTTTACCTGTTCCAATTTAAAAGTTAGAGAAGTTAGAGGAGCTTGGCTATTATGTTATAAATTGCAACATTTATACTTCTGGCTGCTAAGGAGTTACTTTTAGAGAGAAAGACGCAAGAGAGAGAGGTATCTCTTACATGGAACTTAGACTATTTTCCCAAGAGTTTAACCACACCACACCACACCCAAAAAAAAAAAAAAAAAAAAAAAAAAAAAAAAAAAAAGCTATATTAGTCAAGGTTGTGACTTTTTTTTTTACCATATTGAGATGATATTCCAAGATGATATTCCAAGAACCTAAATAAATTTTTTAATCACATGGCAATCTGATTGTTCCAGCTAACACAGTAATAGCCTGCTACAAAGATTTCCAAGTGTCTGCCTCAGAAAGGATTGTTTCTCTTGTCTTCTGCAATTCACAGTTGGTGCATCTGTTCGTTTAAGCAACTGATTCTCAGTTTGGTTCCTGCCTTTCATTCCTTAACACTGCAGGGCTGGCAGACTGGTCAGCAGCTCAGTCTGCTCAGCAGGAATGAAGTATGGCATTGTCTACAGCATCATCAGAAAGATAAACAAAATTTTAAAATGTTAATTACATGCATGCAACATACTTAATTCTGACTGCAGAGCTTCAAAGGATCCAAAACATCTTTATTCCCTCCTGCCATATTAATCTGCATAGCAGTACTGGCTAATTTTGGCAGGAAAGAGATATTAAACTAACCACTGTTCTGTGGGGATGAAATGTCTAGGCTTCAACTTTTCCTACAATGCATTTTACTGAAAGCCTTATACTAGACAGTCAGACATGACACTAATCCTATCTTCCAGGATTCAGACTGCCATACTTTTCACACAATAGTAAATCCTGCAATCATGTCCCTGCAGTATTTTCTCTTACCAAGTCCAAACCTGTAGCCATCAGAGAATCGGGTACTGGCATTCCAGAAAACACAAGCACTGTCCACATGCTGGAGGAAGAACTCTGCTGTTTTCTCTAGAGAAAGAGAGACAGAGAAAAAAAAACACCCCAGTACATACACGATGATCATGCATTCCAATAAGCACAATATAACACAGTGATTAAATGTAACAATACAATTTTCACATGAGACCTTATCACAGTATTTAAACAACCTGGACTAAGACATGACTGTCTATAACTTCTTCCCAGTATGCTTATCAAGACAGAGCTACAAATGTTTGAAGCAGCCTGAAAGATTAGAAGACAAGGGTGTGCTGACTTGCCATTGGCCAATCATTTAAGTGTATTCTTTAACAGCCTAGAGTAAGGGCCACATAACGTGTTTTCTCTGAGCTAAGCAGGACTGTAGGCACATTTAGCTCACAGGCCTCTCATTTGTTATGCCTGCTACAGACAAAAAAACCCAAGCTCTGCAATGTCAAGCTAACCCAAAGAACTGACAATCAAACCAAAATAGTAGCTTAAGGAAACAAACCAATCACTAACCATTCTCTGTGATGATAACATCTGTGTGAGAACTACCATACTTGTGGATATGCTCAACTGCCTCGTGGACACTGTCCACCACCTCAATGCAGCACTCCAGGTCTCCATATTCTGTGCGGAGAGATTTCACTTCTGAAGGGCTGAACGTCAGGTAAGATGCAAACTTTGGGCCAGCGTGAATCTTCACCTGTAATGCGAGAAACATTTTGCACTGCTGGCCATACCAATGCCTTCCAGGTCAAAATGTGGTTTCTTGTACTCTGTGAAAGATGTAACTTTCTTTGTAGCGGTCCTTATGTTGCTGTTTTTTGGACTTGTGAGTAAAACACACCAGTGCTTTGGCTGTTGCTGAACAGAACCTTACACAGGGTCAAGGCTCTCTTTCTCTCCCACTCTGTCCTCCTAGGAAGAACACTGGGAGTGTGCAGGAAGTTGAGAAGGGACACAACCAGGATAGTTGATCCAAACTGACCAAAGGTATATTCCATGGGATACACTGTCATGAGCATCAATACAAACTGAGGGACGTGACATGCCCCTAAGCTCAGGATTCACCTCAAATTATTTAAAACAGTCACACCACTTACAGAGAAAGCCATATGGCAAGAGGACAGCAGAACCAGGAAAACAGCTAAAATTTTACAGCGAGCCCTTGTTTTAAGAAATCAACTACAATGCAGAGAATAACTACAGTAACGTTTCCAAATTTGCACCTACACAAGACTTAGGATCTTGAACTGCTTTTACAACAGTGTTTCAGACACACAGGTACTACTGGGCCCAAAAGAAGAAAACTCACACAAGTATTATTTGTTGCAAAGATCATCTAACACATTATCAACCTCCATGATTAAGTATAGCAGCCAATACACTTAGACAGTGAGAGATACTTTAGAACTGATACAGCAGAGAAACATCCATGCACATGAAACACAAGAGATTTTGACAAGCCAAAATTAGCTGGGAAATAAGTCACGAGCCTGCAAATGAGAAGGCTTTTAAGAAGGCAGCTGTAAAAAAACTATTTTCTTGCGCAACTATATATCATTTTAATTGCACAATCCCGCCCAATATTTGCATATTTCTTGTCAGGTCAGACTAGACTGAGGTAACATCCTCCACTATACTAGGAGCTGGACGGGTGGTGGTGGAAATGCACTAATCCTCACATTCTTCCCATGCAAAATACATGGATCTACCCTACAATACCCTTCCCAATAAAAAGCCAAAGACATGGAAAAAATCCACCAAGTGACGACTTGCTCCTGAGTACCCATCAGTTTCTTTTACTATGACTCTTTCAACATAATGAAAACATGGCCTTTCTATTTTGCCTTCATTAATCACTGCCTGTACACTCCATCTGCCAAATACATACTGCTGTGTGAAAATTCTTGATTGATGTGCAATTCACACTACTTCATGGATACTTCTCTCCTGATGCATCTCTGCTATGTTACTTTCACTGACACATTACCAATGTGAAGGCAACTGATTAGTACACTAACCTTTCCCTGTTCCTTTGACATACTAGAAGGGAAAACAGGTGCAGCTAAAGGTAATGCAAAATGAAAGGTTTAAAATAATGTGGATAAAGCAGGTTCAGAAAGGAAAAAAAAACAGAAAGGGAAATCACTTGGGTAAGGAGCTAAATCAATAGATTCAGGAAGAGGGTTTACATCTGGAAGGTTATCCACAATTAAGCCAGAATCAAGAAAGGTAGAGAAGTGTGTTGTGTATATGCTCTTTTAAGGCAGAAGATAATTTTTGCTATATAAAGCATATATATATTTTTATCCCAATAATGGCACATAGCTGTCCTGAAGAAGCTGCCTTCAGATCATTTCAACAGAAAAACAGTATTGTGTGGAGACGCAGCAAAAGTTCATTTACATGTACAAAGAGACATCTGGACAACCTAAGTGGTAGTCCATTATAACATTAAACAGGGCTACATCAGCAAGGCCAAATGCCTCTATAGTGTCAGGAAAAAAAATCCACAAAACAAACCACGAGTGACTAACCTGTTCAACTCTCAACATGTCTATGATCTGATCAAACAACGGGGTTCTCAGCAAGTCTCGATGAATTAGGAGAGTTTCCAGAGCATTACAGGCAGCAGGATATTCACACTTTGAGTCTCTGACTGAGGGTTAAGAGTAGGTAATTGGTTACATAACATTTATGACAAAGATTTTGAACAGCATATGAATTATCAATTACCAAACAAGTTCAATAACACCAATGAGATTCATGTCACCCTCTACCAGCTTACTTATTCGTGTGACCTTCTCAACACTGGCATCTGTGTCCACATACACATGACAAATCCCTTCACTGTGTCCCATCACCGGGATTCCTTTGGCAGCTTTCTGGATATTCCTGACAAGCTGTGATGAGCCACGTGGAATGATTAGATCTATCAGCTTATCCAAACGGCAAAGATCTTCTACTTCCTCTCTTGTGTTCACCTGTGGTAGTTGCAATGCCAAACAGTTCATGATTTGAACTCTCAGGTTCTGCCAATGGTTCTTATACATTCCATGTCAAAGAAACTGTTGATTTAATTCTAGGTACTTACTAGTTGAACTGCATCTTTGACTCCATGAATGGAGAGTGCTTCTTGTGTCAGCTGATGAAGGATTTGATTGCTATGTGCTGCCTCTTTCCCTCCTTTAAGTAATAAGCCATTTCCACTGGCTATGGCCAAAGCAGATACCTGTCAGAAACGACTTTATTATAAGAAGAGTAATTCTGGAGAAAGTTTGAATATTAAGTAAGACAGAAGAAGAGGAGGGGAAGGGGAAAGGGGAAAGGGGAAAGGGGGGAAAAGGAGGGAGATATGGGATATGAGGCAAGAGACCAGGGCTGAAGTCCAGGAAAACAGACTAGAAATCCACAAAGGAACACAGTGGTTACCTATAAAGAACAGAGCTAGCACCAAGGAGCTAAAAATGGTAGACAACAGAGGCTAGTGCTTTTTAGGTACATGGGAACTTTGCCTAGAACATACTCGTTTTCAGTGGGAACACTCACAAAATTCAGGTAATGAAATACCAAGCTGTCCACTGCTTGATTCTCACCCTTTTCAAGCTGCTGTACCCATCACTTTCTCCTCAAACACCTTCTCATGTGTTATAGAATTCCTCAAACAATTTTCCTAGGTACCTAACGTTAATTGTGGGAGAGTGTTGACAATTAGTTTTTTTGTTTTCTTTTTAAAATCTACTACAGTTGCTCAGTCAAGTTGTTGGAAGACAGATCACTGTTGCTGGTGCCAGTTAGTTCAGCCCCATATTTTCTTGCATTATAAACAGCATTTACTCACAGCAAGACTTGCACATAGCACAGCAGATGCAGGCACTGGTCTTTACAATGCCTGCCTTATTTCTGACACAAGACAAATGGCATTCACTTACAGTACACTATTCAACATCTTCATTAGCCCTTCCAGCAACTTCAGTACTTAAGAACTTATAACACCATTCTTCCTCACACCCATCCTACAACAACTGAGTAAAAGCTATGACTTCACCTCACTGCATGCAAGCAGCATCAGCACAGGAAAGACCACTCAAAGCCTTCTGTGCTCAGCCTCTTTATTTTTTTTTAATTATGTACTCCTAACATTCCTAATTACTAGCATCTACAGTAAATACCTTCTAGTTTAATCCCAGTCTGCAGCATGGACAGATAAAACAAGTGCTCATTGGCAGGAGCCCCCCACGCTGCAAGTTAGGCGTGGAACACACATTTGTAAGACACATTCAGGAACTGCACCATCTGAATGTAAAAGAACTCCTTCTATTTGTCAGGTTTTCCAAAATTGTTTTAAGAAGAATCCAAGCAAGAGTCCTTTCTTTTGTCATCAAAGAAATCCCAATAGTGTAATATGCCTTCTTCACATACCTGTGGAAGACAGTCAGGACGGGACTCAAAGATCACAAGAAGGACACCAATAGGCACTGTCACCTGCTCCAAATCCAGGGCTTTTGCTATTCGTGTTCGACGAATTACACGGCCTACACTGTCCTGTGAGGATGCTGCAATCTGACGAAGACCAATGGCCAAACTGTTCAGCTTTGATGTAGACAGACTTAGACGTTTCAACAAAGGAAGAGCCAATCTCCCTAAAAGAAAGAAAAAAAATTGTGATGGAGGTAGATTTGGTTTATACTGACAAGTTCTCTCTCTGGGTTCTCTAATCTGTGAAAGCCATACTAGCCAGTTGCATGTGACATAAGATTCTGATTCTGCTCACTTCCTCTGAGACCAAGAGAGGTTTAAGACAGCAGAATTACCATAGAAGGACTTGACACACTACCTTTATTTTCAGCATCTTCCAAGTCCTTTTTGTTTGCCAAGAGAATTTCTTCTCTCTGGTCAGTCAGTAAGTCAGCAAGACGATAAATAATCTCTGCTCTCTGAAAGAGAAAACAGTTTTCTAAGCTGACTTCTTACACAAAGACCATGCTATTTGACATCTGGTCCCTTTCAGTCCATTTACGTTGACTACATTCTCTTGCTGTCTTGACTCCCTGAATACTTGGGGTCAGCTGATCTTTCCAGACTGTAGCACAGTAAAAAATGAGGCTGAGTACTGTTTTAACCTTTGCTTTGCTTTGTATCTTGCTTTCCATGCCTAGTCTTCACCAAACCTACAATGTTCCTCCTTTAAGATCACCATGACTTCTTCACAGCAGAGGCCACATTTTACCTACCCAACTGCAGAGCAGCAATTGTCTACAGCTCATCTTTTGCATACACAACACACAGGAGTGAATGGAGCAAGTTATTCCAGCCAGCTCTTCAGCAGCTCTGATCACAATTAATTTCTGTGTGACATCGAATGGTATCAAAGTTTTTACAAACCCATGAAGTCATTTATTACTTCACAGCCCCAAGATACATTATCTTTATGCTTTTCTCATCTCTTTAAGCATGCTAAAATCCAACTGATGGATCTCACACAAAAAGAATAGATTCTTGTCTGAAAGGTCCATTCAAGTTATAAATCCATGTTGTAATACTTGCAGCATATTCACAAGCTTAACAAGTAAGGCCACATTGTTCTGTTACCTGCTCAGGCTGTAAAGCCGCCAGGGTCCTACCACCAGTTCGAGCCATTTCACCCTGCTGCTCCACTGTAGGACCTGAAAAAAAAAACAAACCACCAACAAAAAGCCCAAGAGTATACCATGCAGACAAAGTAACAGCACATATGGAAGCCAGCACTAGACCTTCCATCTTCTGATTGTTTGCTCAAAGCTGGAAAGTATGTTTAGTCTTAAACAGACACATTCAAGAAATCTGTTGAATGGTAAAGGAAAAAAATTTGTACCTGACACAAAAATAGTGCTGTGGTCCTTAAACTTAACGAATCATCACAGAGACTCTGTTAAGGTCACCATATCAGAGGCAGTTGTGCACCGTGTATCAAAAGAACTTGACAAAAAGCAAAAGACCACTACGATAGCTAAGTCTCAGGGAATCGTAGGCTACTGAAACAAAGGAGGCCAACACTGAAAAGTTTGAGTATCCAACTGAGGAAAACAGAAATGATTACAAAGTAGCACGGGAATATACAAAATAATGGAAGTCAACAGTCAACCTGAGTAATGGCTCAAAAAGAAACTGCTTTCCTGTAATCTCTTCCTGTGTTCATATTAGAAGGGTTCTCATTGAAGAAGGGTTGTTTCCTTTTCTTGCAGGACCTTATAAAATCTGTCTCAAACTGCAGTGCTATCGAACAGGTTACTTCTAGTGCTATTTAAAAAAAAGTCACCAGGTTCAGGTAGCATTTCCCCAAAGCGCTCACAAGTAGCTCACAGATAAACTGTGATTTTCAACTCTCCTGAAATTGCCTGTAAAAGATATAACTTGAGTGTGATAAATATGACTCAGCTTCTATTTAAGAAGGGTCCTGTGGAAACTGCTAGAGCAGGAATACCAATGTTATGGAAAATATCAAAAGGCATAGTGGAAACTGTAAGAAAAGAATTTGTGGGTAAGTGATCAATTTGACTTGCTAAAGAAGTGTTAAAACAGCTTTTTAAAGTGAAGTCATACTTTACAAAGTGTGATTGTTTTAGTGTTCTTTGAGAAAAGCAGCATGCATATAAGCAGTTACAGTTGATACAGGCAGCATCTCCTGCTTTTCAGCTTTTGTCTGTTGCCTCTTGTCCTGTCAGTGGGCACCACTGAAGAGTCTGTTTCCATCTTCTTTATGCCCTCTGGTGGCAGGACAAGAGGCAATGGGCACAAACTGAAATGCAGGAGATGCTGCCCATCAGGAAGTGCTTTTGCACTGGATGATCAGGCACATACAGAGGTTGCCCAGGGACGCTGTGGACTCTCCATTCTTGGGAGATACCCAGAAGCTGTCTGGACACAGTCCTGGGCAACCTGCTTGAGCAGGGAGTAGGACAAGATGACCTTTTAATCTCCCATCTGTCCCTTCCAACCTCACCCATTCAGCAATTCTGTGATTTCTTTTCAGCCAAGGAACAGCAAGTGTAACCAGGTAATAGCAAAGTGATAGAGAGAGGAAAAGGAAAATCAGGTCCCAGTATTTTAATAAAGAATACTCTGAAAATATCATCTCAGTGACCATCAGCATCAAAAAGCAAATTAAATGTTTGAAATTATTAGAAATCACCCCAAACCCAAATTAAAGCACATTCTTCACATAGTCCTGTCTCCAGAATTTACACACAATATCTTGACTGTTGTGACACAGAGCCCTGTGAATGCTAAGTCTTTACGTGGGGTCAAAGGATGATGAAACCAATTCATACAAGAAATCGATTGAGGATTATCATACACAAATAAATTCACTCGCCTTAAAGCTCAAGTCAAAAGTATCACTGCGTATTTGTCTGCTAAGGTCACAAAGCTTTAGTCTGACTCTCTCTAGTGACTGTTACAACACCCCAGCAATGCAGTGCCAGGAAAGCATTCCTACCAAACACAAGACTGAGTCGTAAAAGAAATTAATGGTAAGAAATAAAACTGAACACTATCTGAGTTCAGCAGCACATTCTAAGTCCATGTTTTCACACAGAAATCTTCAGTACCAAATGGCAACTCCTAGGACTGAAAATGGTAAAAATTCTATGAATTGCATTCTTCAAATGCTAGTCAAAAATTAAGAAGAACAAAAGATTCAACATTTTCCATTCCTACTTTAGAAAATACTTTTCAAAGTCCATTTTTCTGAGTTTCCCAGCTATAGTACAGGTCTGGCCAAATTTTAACTCTTATCTTTCAGGAACTCTCTGCAACTTTCAATATACACATTACCTCTGTGCTTACCTGCAGGTTTTACCTCTGAAAAAAAAGTTCCAACTTTTTTCCCTTCCACAATATCTGTGATAACATGACCCGAGATCTTTGGGTGGGTTCCATTTGCAATCACTACAGATGTGCCCCCTTGGAGGGCCCACAGAGCTGCTTTCACCTACAGTAAAGGATAAAGCCTGTTTCAGGAAATTAACTTGTTTGAATCACCACTTTCAACAAGACTTTTGGATCTCCAGATTCATCACTTATGCTTTCAAAGAGCGTTCGGCACACTTCAGGCATTTCCATAATGTAGCATTTAATGAGATTATGTATTTGTGCTTTACCTTCTCTTCCTTAACTAGCTTTCACTTCATGAGCATGCTTCAAACTTTCCTTACAGCCTACCGTTTTCCAAAACTTGTGCAAGGGCACTTTGGTCATATGTTCTTATGTTGCAAGTTTGGGTTTTTTTGAAGAAACCAAATTTTCTCTTGAAAAGCTGCTGTTGCCAATTTCACTGACATTGATTAGCCATCAATAATTAATATACTTTAGGTGACCATGTGATATTACTTGCATTGCAGAGCCCTGTTCCTGCTTAGGCCCTCGCCATTATTATAACATTAAAGTATTCAATACCTTCAGCTGTCTAAATCACTCCCTTACAAGTTTTATCAGCATAAGGATCCCTGTATGTCTGCTCAAGACACAGAGGTATTCTCATTGTTTACAATCCCTCAGTGAAGCTATGAAGTTTGCTAAGAGTTACTCATATTTCGACACAAAATTTTTATCTACTCTGTTCACATTTCTTGTTCAACCACAACGGTGGTAAAAGGGTTGGACTCGATGATCTCTGAGGTCCCTTGCAACCCAGCCAATTCTATGATTCTATGTTACTACCAGATTTTTTATTTAATTAATTCTACTTTTTGCAATCATTTCCCTCAACCTGCTAAGTTCTTTCTAATGCTAGGATGCTGTTAGTCTGCTTCCTCAAAAGGCATATTGCTGCTTCACATTCCATTTGGTATCTACCAGGACTCTTACGTCCTTCTCAGTGAAACTGCTTTCCAGTCTCCAGTCAGTCAACTCACCAGCCAGTACCAGTGAATGGAGTTTTCTCCCTAAAGCTAGGACACACAACATTCCAGCTCCTTAAGGTTCCTGTCTGCCCACTTCTACAGTCTGTCAAGATCCAACTGAACAGCAACACAATCATCTTGTCTATTTCTCTTTCCCACATCTCTCTTTCCTTAGCCCCCCCCCCCCCCCCCCCCAAAAAAAAAAAAAAAAAAAAAAAGTGTTCTGTATTCCTACCTTGGCTTCCATGCCTCCCATTCCCACTCGGGATTTTGTTCCAAATGTTACAGACTGCTGGTCTCCTGGGTAGAATATGTCAATGAGTTTTGCATCATCAGATCCTGGTGGACTGTCAAAGAGTCCTGAAATAAAAAATAAAAACCTGCTAGTGCTATATAGCCTCATGTCCAAAGGTCTCCCATGAAAAAGAATTAAAAAAAAAAAAAAAAAAAGCCAAAAACCCACATGCTGAATAGCAGCATGCAAACTGAGAGGTGGTGACATTTAGCTCAGGTTACAGAGACAATTTACAGCTTTCATACATTCAAAATCAGGTCTTGTCAAAGGACAGTCCTCCTTACCAAAATCTCAGATGGGTTGTACAGTGATAAATTATGCAATTCAGAAATGCGTAAAATGGGTAACTGTTGAATTCTGCTAAGAAAGAACACAACAGAGATATACTCTAATTTTTGTGGGAAAAAAAAATCTAAAAGTTTTACATAACCATGATAAGAGTTGAATGATGCTTTGGTTTACCTAACACACTAAACCTAAATTCTACCACCACACTTCCCAAAAATTCTATGTGAACAAATACTGCTACTACTGTGCAGATTATCTGTGTTCTTTCTTGATAGCTTGGGAAGGAAAGGGCATACATCTTTCCGTAAACAAGATGTCACAATGAATGAATAAGCTTAGAGGATGTGGGTGTTGGGTGTTAAATTTTTTACAAGTTGTTTTGACTATTGCTTTTTTGAGTAGCTCTCAGTCATTTCAACTACCATCAACCATGAAATCCACCTGAATCTGCTGAAACAAAATGTTTTTATGGAAAGGTACCACTTTCCTTCTCAGGATATACGATATGTGCTATAGTCCAGGATCTCCTGAAAGAAACCCATCTGGAGAAGATGAAAAGACTATTTGACTTGAGTGATGTGGACTGAACTGATCTGAAACTGCACTCACTACCCTATCTATAGAAAATGAACTTCAACATCCATAGGTGTCAGGTTTAGGTCATAGCATCACAGTTCAGAAGACTAGCAAGCTCCAGGCATCTGGAAGGCAATGGCCAGGACTTGTACCTGTAATTCACTGGAAGACAAAGTCTGCTGCCAAAAGAAACACTATGCAGGATACTATTCGGCTTACACTCCTAATTCTTAAAACATAGCCTTTATTCTGCATATTACTCATGGCTATATCATACAATTCTGAGTAGCTAGCAGAAGTACCAAAGCACATATGGTATTCTGGGTTCTGGAACAAGTCTCAAGGTCACATGCATTCTCACCCACCCAAATTCAACAGTGTGGCAGACAGTTTTTGGCTTATGAAACAGCATTAGCATTAAGGAGTTATGTGGCATATTGCAATTGTCCCTATAAAAGATCTGAACTGAAGAGATCAGTAAAACCCAAAGAGGCTGGTTTGACCGATGTACTTCAATGAAACATGGAAGAAAAGAAATGACTCACAAACCTTCTACATCTGACAGAACAATCAGGAGATCAGTTTTCATTTCCACAGCCAGTCGTGCTGCCAGACTGTCATTATCCTTCACACTAATCACCTGCAATGCACATGCACATCAGCAGCACTGAACAGCGGGAGGAACTAGGAAATATTCAGCTGCAACATACAAAAAGCAAGCTGCCTCAGCACTACCAAGTCCTCCTGGGCTACTTCGTTCACACCCACTGGAAACTCAAATGATTCACTGTGTCAAAGTAGATATGCTTTTGGAATGCAGTAAAGCTGTATAATAATGAGAAGCAGTGTGATGACCATCAGCATTCTCCACACTGGTGCACAGTGACAGGAGATGTCCTACATGACCCTGCTTTAAGCGAGCATGCTGGAGGAGATGACATTCAGAAATCCCTTCCAACTTCAGCTATTCAGTGAAAACCAAACTGAGCACGCTTGCTTTTGGCAGAGCACACATAATATGCCCTGCTTACACTCCACAGCACTGCATCATTCCAGGGACAGGTCATCGTAGTCTTACAGTACCCTTTGCCCACATTATTAATTTTGTATGTTTGCTTCCCTGTTGCAGGCTTCAGAGGTCCCTGATTATGGCATTTAGTGAAGTACACCCTAGTGCTGTACAAGCACCTAGAAGCAGGATCCACCCCCCCCTTGCAATACTTCACCCACATTTACCCCCTGCAGATCACTGTTTGGCTCTGGAGGTGGAACAACAGCATCATTAGTGTTAATTATAGGGACGATATTCATTCTTAAAAGCTCATGCAATGTTCCATTTAAGTTCCGACGCTTCTGTTCATCGTGGAAATCCAGATTGGTGACTAGAATCTAAAAGAAAAAAAAAAAAGTATACTTACCCTACCACCTTCCCTGAGAAGAAAAACATAAATATATGTACCAACACATTGTAGCAGATCAGTCATACCTTCCAGGTCACTAAACTAACACAGACGCATTTAAAGGATAAAGAATACAAGGGAGAAATACTCTTTCTGCAACATTTTCAGGTTTATATGCCTTAACTTCCACTGCAGCCTTTAAATGTCTTTATCAGCTTGAAAGATAACAGCCTCCAGGAAGCAATTTGAAAAAATAAAACATAAGCAGAACACAGACAATTATTTTAACTACTAAGACCCTAAACAATTTGATAGATTACTCAACACACTGTCTTTTCTGTTTTCCCTCCCATTTTAATGTTCCTATTGTCGCATGCAGAAGCGATGCTTTGCCTCAAGACTTCTCTTAAGCTCTGCAACTCACTTGCTTTTCTCACTGAATCTTGAGATCTTAAAGCCTTTGGCAGGCATACCCCTCTCTTTTTAGCACTGAAAGCCAAAAATCCTCACTGTCTCTTCTGGAGAGACATTTATTTTTTTCATTTTTACTCTGGCACTGGATGTTTGAGAACTAAGCAAAAAACTCCACCACACAAATGTTACAGTATCACTTGGAACCACTGTGCACATCAACTTTTTTGGAATGGGCAATTCTTTCAAATTAAAGGAATTATAGTTGTCTGCAGACTTGAACAAGGTTATAATGAAGTGGAAACTCAAGTGATTTTTAGCTCTATTACAGGAAAAAGCTCCTCCAAGCAAGGCTTTATACTAGGGATACCATCACCCACAAGGTAGAGAGATTTGGGAAGCAGATGGACAGCAAGTTCTGACATGTGGATACACATTTCTGTCAGCTTTACAGATTGTGTGACAGTTCAGCTACTTGTGATTTTTAAACGCTCACTTTGTATCACCAACTTCAGCTTTTGTGAAGAGATGCCCTCCTGTAAGTAACAGCAGGACACACAAGAACCTCAAAAAGAAAAAGCTTATTTGCTCTACCCTAACAACAGATAACTCAATTTCATAAATACTTAGCAAGGCACTCCTAAATAAGCTACAGGGGTGCCTTACATTACAGTAACAAGCCCCCCAAAGTAGGATAGTAATGGAAATGCAAGACTACAGCTGCATATAAAACATGGAAAACATCCAAGAACAACTCCATCACTGACTGAAGGAGCAAGTCAGTCTAGGAAAGTAGGAAGCCCTTACTTGAGCTGCACAGATGCTGTACTGCGTAAACATGGCCTCATACAGAGCCATTAGTCCACTCTGGCCAGCTGCTGCACAAGCTCGGGCCTCCAAGACTGGAATAGCCTACAAAGACAAAGAACAGCTGTCAGGCAGTGGTTTGAGCAGGTACTAACCAACATTCAACAAAAAGCAGGAGTTCCACCAGCTACTCACCATATCTTTTAGCTGATTCTGGCCGGAATGAAGTGCTTGTCTCACACTCTGAGAAAGCAAGATCTCATGACGCAACCGCTGCTTTCCAAAAGCTACAGCACCACTGGTTACAATCATCATCTCTCGGCCCTGATTTTGCAGCATTGACACCTGTCAGTACAGAACACAACAAACAGGGCCTGGAATATAATCACTGCTAGTGTGACAGCTCTGGCTATTACAGATAACTTTATGCTCAACAGTTCTTGCTGCCTCAAGAGTTCCATCTCATCCATGGACATGCACCGCAAGGTAATTATCCTCTAAGATTGTCTTCCACACCTTCCTAGCCACTTAGGAATTATGCAAAGGACCGCATGCAATCTATAGCTTCTGCCACTTCCTTTTCACAATACCAATTTTTATGACAGTCATGCTTGAATGACTACAGCCTTCTTTTCACCATCCATTCCCAAAGGTGACACTATAATGCAACTTTGTATTCTTCAAGTGAAGAAGCCAACCCTGACTGTACAGCTTTTAATTACTTCTTCCTTACATACATCTGGCCAGATTCCTGTCAAAGCTCTAAAGCTAAATGTCTTACACAACTTTTATTTATTATGCCAACTTTACTTCCCAGAGATGTCCAATTCCCTCTGAAGTCGTAAGTTCACTTTGAAGAACCAATTGATCCCATCACCTTTTTCTATGGCTAACAAGGTTTCAAGCTTTCTCCTGAAGGAAATCTGCAAATGCTGAAGAAGGCAATCAAGAAGGGTCAACTCTTTGTGCAGGCTTCCCAAACTTCAGTGTCACCTTCCTACTAGATCCAACTAATGTCCCAGTCATGTCTTACCTACCTGCATAAAAATCTCACTGTACAGATCTCTCCCTCTATACTGGGTCTGTCCAATCTGCAGTTAGCTTTTTTTTTGCAGGCTCTATATGGTGCTCTTTTAGATTTCAGGACTAAAACAGTGTTGATAACAATCTGATGTTTTGCCTATTGTTAAACAGTGCTCTCACAGCTTCAAAGCCTTCTCTTTTTCTCATGCTGATCAGTACTTGCACAGCATCAAGGCTTTCTTTTTCTCACTATGTCCCATCGAAGCAGGTAGGCTGTGCAGATTTGGAAGGGACACACCTGGGACTGAACTGGCCAAAGGCACTGAACTGGCAGTACTATCTGACCCCATATTCAGTAATAAAACTAGGGTAAGAGAATAGGAAGGGCAGAGGGCTGTCTTCGAAGCTGGCTGTCACTTGAGGACTAGCTGGCCATCAGTCTGTTTGTGTGAGATAGAGTGACAGCCTTAGTATCACTGGTTTCTTTCCCCCTTTCCTTTTCTTATTCAAGTCTTTTATTCAACCCCTGGGTTTTCTTACTTCTGCTCTTGCTCTATTCTTCCCAATTCAACTGGTGGCAAGGCAGAGGTGTGGGGAGAAAATAAGCACCTGTGAGAGTGCTTAAGTGCTGGTGGGCATCAATCCCACCACACCTTCAAACAGTAATTTAATGAGTTACATGGTTTATGCTGCCACAGCACAGGGACATGGAAAAGGGAAAAGCCAACACATTGCTTTAAAGGGTCATCACTGTTGTATGAGATTTTCCTACAATCTACTACGCCATCCAACAATCACCAAGTATCTGAAGCTAGAACAAACAACCCATTTCAGCTGTAGAATTACCTGCTCTACAATAGATGCCAGCCTCCCGAGGGCCAAGCCACACTCATCCCCTCGAGTCACAACAGCACTGCCCAGCTTCACCACAATGCGCTTGGCGTGCTTCAGCTCACTGCGGTGTGCAAATGATTTCCCATGGGCACGGCTGAGTGGCATGGTGATAAATGGGATGTTGCTCCAACAACGGATGGATTCACTTCTTAATCTTTGGTTATGGCAAGGGAGATCTATCATTAAAGAAAGAAAAATGCAGTTTTATGTGTTTCATTCAGACTTTAAGTCCTTTAAGTCAGGTAACATTTCCCCCATCTCCAATGCTAAAGCTTCATCAGACTTGCTTCAATATTGGCTACTGCCTACAGCCAATGCTAAGGACCAATTTTCCTACTATTAACTATTAGGAGTTTACTGATTGTGAAAAACACAGAATACTTTTAAAAATACTACAAATGCAGCAGTCAACAGAGCTGTAACTCGAAAAAAACAAGTTTAGCATTTTAAAGATTTCAGCATTATTAATTCAAAAAATATCAACCAAAGAGAACTGTTAACACACAGACTGATCGGAAATTAATCCTGCATGCAACAGCATACAGTTACTCTCTTGATCTATAAGACTGTATCTTTCCTTTCCTTTCTGTTTCAGACCACTAAATAGACAGTGATTAGTCCTCTCAAGGGAAGATTTTGGGAACAGTTACTTATATGCTATGTGTAATACTATGTATTTACACTCTGATTTCCTGCAAGAAGCTTTCCACTTTTATCTAATCCAAATAAATTTGAGCTTCACACTTTGCTTTACTCAAGATATCTGTGGGCTGAAGATGAAGGTGAAGAAGCAGACATAATCAGATCTTGTTTCCCAGGAATATATAAGGCTGAAATAAAATACTTCTGCCACAGCGCTACATTCACAGCTCTTTTCTTTTTTCTTGAAATGGGTATCAGAATGAAAAACACACCCTATAAGAGAAAAAGCTGAGTATTACTGAATTAAGGGATAAAGAAACATTGAAAAAGTACAGCTTCAGCTGCAGCTCACTCCATTTCAAATCATGTTAATGAGGTGATTTTCCTTTCAACATATGAAAATACATAGACATGCCCAGACACATACTGACCAACATTATTAGGAACGTGTGCTTTCATCTCATACATACGTGAGCAAGAAACGGCTACAATGGCATGTGGTGATAAAGAAAAGCACCATCCAGGGGAGCGGATGTGAGGTCTCAGAGCAGCTCGAACCAACATTTTGAGATACCTTCTGAAAATAAGGATATATGTGAGTTAAAAAGAAGGGAAGAAGGAAAGAAGGGGGAAAGCTGGTTAAATATCAGTAAATTTACATACATATTTCTCCCCTCACATGCACTCCCCACACATCAGCTCCCCTTTGCTCTGGACAGTCTTAATGTAATTTCCTTGTGCAAGAGACAAGAACACTCCATTTTGCAGAATTCCCCTGTTCCCTGCCTGCTAGCAGATAATCATTGCTAAAGATCAAGAACAAAATAAGGTTCTCCAAGAAAGGAAAAGACTTAGCATTACACTAGTACTGTACCTAAAATGGAGAAAAGTTTTACCTTTGTTCACAGAGAAGCCTGGAAGAAATAAAAACAGCGGTTGTATCATCCAGACTTCTCATACACCCCACAACAGAGCATCTGTTATACTTCTCATGAATCTCAGCCCAATTCAATATAAAATATATGCTAATTAATTCACTTTTCCCTAATCACTACTAAAAGAAAATATGTTAACCATGATTACTAGTAAGAACATTAGTTTCCAAGGGATTTGGAATTAGTTTCCCTTCAAACACTCAGAACTCTTGTAACTCAATATCCATCAGTGCAAGTACCCAGCAAACAAGGGACACGTAACTAGCAATTCCCTAAGACAGGCATAGCTGAAGTAATCATCTAGTACCACAAAGGAAACAACAAGAATCCAGTTCTCCCAGACAGTGCTTAAGCCATGGAACCTCTCCTTTCCCATTTGAAAAATTTTGCTCCCTTGCTTTCAATCCATCTCTCTACACTACTGGGATAGAGCAAACAACACTGCACATGTAGGTGAAAGAAGAAGGTACTGAAGAGGACAAGGAGAGCTCGTAGTAACTGCATTGGAAGACTATTACAAATACCATGACGATTATAGTACCAGGCAAGTTCTGCCATACATGTACGTGAACACTTGAAGTTGCTTCATTACCCTGCATCAGTGTGTTATTTTTATTATACCTTACTATAATTCTTAGCAATATATATACCTACAGAGAAACTTAGTCACCTTCCCAAGAAATCAGGTCTCAACCCCTACAACTGATGCCTTTAGTGACAATCTCTAAATTGACTTTACAGTCTGTTTGGCTGCAGGCCCATCAAGTTGTCAACATTTGCAGTCAGTTGCTAAAATAAAACTAAAAAACTTTTGTCACTGTTTTTATATACAAAGGCCAATGTTTCAACTAAGTATTACGACATTCCACAAGTGAAAAAATCTAGAAACCAAACTCCTATGAAGAGAACTATATTGCATTACACTTTAAGCAATTCAGCAGATACAATTCAAGTTCCAAAGAAATTAACACAATTTTAGTAAGTCTTTAGCATAACACAAGTAAGTCCTCTGTAGTATTTGGGGTGTTTATTAGTTAAACAGCCTTGTTACTTTACCAGCTAAAACCTCTGTAAGTAAATATTTAAGGTTCTCGGTGAGTGAAGCCAGCTCAGAACAGAGTAAAACACATAAAAGCTTCAGATCGTCTTTAGAACAGTTCACTAACAGCTTTGGCTGGGTTCTGCAGAAGTTATACAGAGAGAACAGGCAATTCAAAGCAACATGTACCATGCAATTATTTTCTAGGAAGAATCTATTCGAGAAACAATCCACTCCAGGAGAATCTGGGCACGGCAGTCTCTCTCATCTGTTGGCACTGCCTTGTGCAGCAAAATAAAACGCCTCCACTGGCCTGCCAGAACCCTTCTAACACTTTTTTTAATCGGGGTATCTCAAAAGACAGCAGCTGCAGAAGTTCAGCACTGCTCCATTTCGCTGTACCTGGCCTATAAACAGGTGAAGCAGCTCAAGCAGGGCGGTGCAGCAGCAGCACCAGACAGGGCCGGCTCCGGCTGCCGGTCTCGGAGAGGGGATGCTGAGGAACCGAGCGACTCACGGGAGCGCGAGCATCAGAACCCGCTCCGGCACAGACAGGAAGTTTAGCTCCGCAAAACACTACGGCAGACAAATTACTCTCACGTTCATCAGACCCCTACGGACACCGCTCCTCGCACCGGACCCGCCCCTCCCGCCACACAAACACACCGACACGACAGCGCGCGCTCCGCCAGCGGCCACCTTCGCCAGATCCACGTGACGCGGCGCAGCCAATCGGCGGCCCCCAGCAGCAGCACCGGCAGCAGCCACCTCAGCGCTGCCAGCGCGGCCCTGACGGGCGCGTAGGTGATGTAACCCCGGGCCGCCTCACCCCGCCCGCCGCACGCAGGCCAGGCCGGCTGCCTCGGCAGATGATGTAACTCCGCTCCACGTTGCAGCACAAAATCCAACGCTGTACAAACTCTAGCATTAACAACTGTTTTCTGCCTAGTTCCAGACTAGTCCAGACAGCCCTACTCATAGCAGAGGCTGCCTGGCCCTCTTCCCCATCCAGCTTTCCATGACCTCGACTTTTCCCTTTTCACAGACGTTTGCAGTCTGATGCACACTGCAGACAAGGGGCATCTGTTGCCAGACTTTTGAGAGCACTTTTACCCCGACGTAAACCCTTGTTTTCTCCAATGTACCCCAAATCCCTCTATAAGGGCAAGAGTGCTGGCTTTGCTCTTCGCTTAATCTCCATTATCCCATTTGCAATCATTTCTAAATTAAAGAAACTCAGAATCATTTCAGTTGGAAAAGACTTTCATCAAGTCCAAGTGTTAACCCGCCACATGCCACCAAATGGCCAAAGCCACAACAAAACCGTGTCTCTCAGTACCACATTACACAGCTTTGAAATGCCTCTGGGGATGTCACTTTACAGGAAAACCTGTGCCAGGGCCTGAAAACCCTTTTGGGGAAGCAGTTGTTCCTCATCACCTCCATCTATCCAAGCCCCACTGTGGAACTTCAACAACTGCGTTCTGTCAACAGTTAAGACAGCTAGAAACAACTTTCTAAGAAAAACTAAGGGATATTGACCACCTAGGATTTATTTCTAAACCCTGTCCTCTTTTTTCTCCAAGAAGAGCACCACTCAAAACAGCATTCAGTACAATCCCACACTCAGGGAACTGTTCACGATCAGTTCAGTATTCCCTCCAGTTCCTTATTTTTAAGCCATCTACCTTACCTACCTTTCCTTTTTTTATTCTTTGCCCTCACAATGTGTTTCTTGAGTTTGGGGAGAAACAAGATAGCATTCAGCTTCTAAAAAGGATAAGCTGACAACCAAATCCTAATAGGATAAAATAAGAAAGAAAACATACCAGTAGATCAGCAGTCTGTCAGATGCCCAGACAGAGTACAACAGCAGGACAAGAAAGATAACAGAACTACCTGATCACTCTCTTGGGTCTCCAAGTTTGTCTGACTTTGAGGCTCTACACACCTTCTCCACACAACTCATGATTTTGCAGACTTGTAGTGCACACACCTTCTCATTCCTCCCTCTGTTGTAATTCTTAGGTTGTTCCAAAACAGTTCCAGTAGCCAAAAGTGCATCAGTTCAGTGTTGCCAGCCCTCCTGCTCAAAGCTGCAGTTCCCACCCCCCTCAAAAAAAACACTTGATCATGGTAATTATCTGGTCAGAGACCATCTACACAATCAGTCTATACAATCTGTGTGTCTCTATAACTGTCTATACAATCATGGGAGTACAAGCCATCAGCAAGAGGAAAACATAGCAATTCCTTAGCCTACACTGCCACTAATAATGCAGTATTGCATCCTCTTGCTCAAGACTATTTCATATAGATAATCATCTCCATTGCTTCTCTTCCACCTCCCCAGTTATCTTAAACAGAGTGCAGTATATTAGCTAAAGGGGAGTCCAGACTTCAAGGAGAACTCAAGTTTGGACAAAGCAAGGGTTTACACAGCGGTATGACATAGTCTTTTATTCTGCACTTCATTCCTTACCTGACAGTTTCTACCTTTCCATTTGCTTTTTGGCTTTTGCTGCACCTTGAACTGACTTTTCATAGTATTATCCACAGGAACTTACAGATGTTTCTTCCCTGAATGCTGCATAAAAACATAAAACAAACTCATTGCTTCCACATTCCTACTAATACAACATGCAAGAAGAGCAGCAGAAAAATTATTGAAGCTAAGCCCGAAAGAGGCTTACTCTGCTACTGAATGCACTTCTTATGTAGTATTAGATTGTATTCAGCAAGCCTGGCAAAGAGCAGCTCAGAAGGCAGTACAGCAAACAAATAAATCAGTGAAGTAGTTAAAACGCAAACAAATAAATCAGTGAAGTGGTTAAAACAACAGAAATTATTCACTGACACAATTACAGAAGAGGTAACATACTTTCTAAAGTGTCCACTTTACTGTAGACCGGAGAAGAAGAAAAATTGTTTTGTTTTGTTTTAATTCCTTACAAATTGCTTCTGAGTATTATCAGGAGCAAATCTTAGAAAGAAGGTAAACACTTCCACATATCCATCACATTTTAGGGTACAGAGTCTGCACAGGTGAGTTTATTGAAGCACTTTAGTTATTTTTCATTTAAGAAAATAAAATTTGTAGTGGAACAAAACAATCAGAAGCGTCTGATTATTTTGTTCCACTACAAAAATTGTTCTTGACTTCATAGTATAGAGACACTTGACAAAGGCTAGGGAAAACTGTGTAAGCTTTGCTCATTAAGTCTCCTTTATCTATAGTTTTATTATCTCTTTCAGAGAGCTATCAGGTTTCTTTAAAAAAAATCCTCTTACCGGATCCTGTTATATCTCCTCTGAAGAATCACTAAGGGAACAACACAGGCTTATCACCAAGAGTTGGGTCAAAACCTAGATAATTACTTCTCTGTGTCACGCAACTGTCAGGAGGGTTTGAATATTTTCTTTGGACATGGAGAAATCTTGCAAGTAGACACAAGAGATGAACAAGGAAAATAAAATCTCAGGAGGGGCAACAGTTCTGCTCTCACAAAGAGAATGAGGCCAATGCAACTGTTAGTTTAGTGCTTGCAGGGGTAAAAAATGCGACTTCAGACTGCAAATAACTCCACACACAAGCAGTGCTCTGCAACCTTCAATAATATTTGAACCAAAGTATACAAGGCTCTGGAAAGTTTGAGAGGACCAAAAAGACCGAGAACACCCCGAGGAAGGCAGCAGAGCACAGACGGCACTTCCAGTACCCTCACGGTTTTAAGGCTCAATTAATTTTTTTATTTTTTTTTCCCCCACAGAGGCCTTGTTCAGCCGCTGCGAGCAATACAGCGGCCGCCCCACTCCTCCAGGCGTCGGAGGGGAACCGGCAGCAACCACCCCGATTGGTGCGGCCGCCGTCAGGTCCGCAGCCTCAAGCTGCCCGACACCACCACTACCCGCCCCCCCTCCGGCCTCAGTTACCGCTCTGGGAGCGCCCCCGGGCTCTCAGGCCCGGCCCGGGCTGACGCCGGCGCTCACAGGCACCCTCACCGTTACCCATAGCACCGCCACCGCCTCACGCTGCTTCCGGCTCCGCGCCCGCCGGGTGTCGCAGGAGCTGCGTCTGGGCGGGGCAAAGGGGTGGGGACGAGCTGCTATTCCGCCCACCGGGCCAGGGCAAAAGGCGCGTTGCGGTACAACGAGCAGCAGTGATTACCGGACGCCAGCTTTTCCATCGCGGCGTTGGTCACATTCCAGATCTGAGCTGAGCCCGGAGGTGGTTGGTTTCGTAGCCTAACTGCTCCGCACGTAACCGCTGGTCCCAACGGCCCGGCCAGGGCTGCCGGCAGATCCCGTTCCGCTGAGGGCGGTATGGGTGCTTGTGCTACTGGTGACACGTCCGACTGCGGCTGTTGGCTGCGCGGGACGGA
Organism: Calypte anna; assembly: GCF_003957555.1. NCBI lineage: Eukaryota > Metazoa > Chordata > Aves > Apodiformes > Trochilidae > Calypte > Calypte anna. Next base: position 35,359,573 of record NC_044252.1, on the reverse strand, counting down.
GCATTCAGCGACTTCTAGTGCCTTGGAAGGTACCGGCACAGATACCGTTACACCGTATGCTCTTCCAACGCGGTCGCTGCTGGACCAACCTCTCCTGCCCCAGGTAAGCCCAGGCCGGGCCAGGAGCTCCCGGGAGAGGCCGCCGAGGGGCCCTGGACGAGCGGTGGTCGGCGGGACTTGGGTCCCAGCAGGGGTGGCTGCAGCGCTAGAGGGGAGCAGGCTTTGTAGAAAAAGTTTTGAGACATCAGTGACGCAGTTCATGCAGTGCCAGGGGGGTATCGTACCCGATCTCCTGAGGAGGACTGCAAATATGTGGCAGGATAATACTTACATAGTCTGGTACATGGACATAAAATGGCACACTGAAAAAGTTGAGCCAGGTGAAGGCAGGTATCAGGAGCACAGTATATACAGACACTTCTTTCACTGCAAACCTTACAGTGGTAAAATGTCACTTAAATTTGGCAAAGTTAACAGTGTATCATGTACTTAGTGCCTGAAGAAAACAATAGAAATTTTAATCCAGTTCCTATCTGGAGCCATAAGAGAATGCTTCTTATCTCGAAAAAACGTATTTGGGCCTGTTTCTTCAAGAAAAAACAAAACAAACAAAAAAACCCAACCAAACAAAAAACAACAACAGGAAAGAAGACTGTTCAGACAAACAATGAAAATTCAATTATATTTCAGTGGATAAAATGTTTACAATTACTTTGCTCTGACTATTGCTAATGTAAATAGTTATTAAAAAAACCCCATGAAAGTACCAATTAAATATCTATATTTGGAAATACAGAAAAATTAGTCAAAAACTGCCACAGAGACATGGTTGTCATGTAACATGGCACAGGTTAAAGGTGGCTGTCAGACATGTCTACTAACAATAATGTAGGCTGTCTGGGAGGGTTCCTGTATTTCAAATGATCAGTCAGTTCCATGTAGAAAAAAAATAGGTGTTTCTCCAACACAGCATGACTGAGTGCAGTTCCAAAATGCTTGGACTGACCTATGCTACTCCCTCCATACTCCTGGGTTTAGAACGCACTCTTGGTTTCTGGGATCATGGAATATTCATTTTGACATTCTCCTAGTTCCTCACTGATGCAACATCTCCTGATCCTACCATCTCTCAAGTGTTTCACTGTAGTGAGGCTCACATATGGCGCATACAGAGAATACGAGCATGAAAGGACACAGGACAGAAGCTATTAATTTGGCTTAATTGAAGAACAGAAGGCACATGGGTATCATAGGCACAGTATATGAACCTGTAGAAAAAAGTCTATGATCTGGACCACATTCTGAATGTATCAGTTGACTTACCAAACTTTAACTACAAGCCCTATCTATTTGACTTTTCAAAACCAGAGAATACTAGATATTATTAAAATCAGCAAAAAATAGCCAGCCAGATCACCTCTGTAACTTCTTTCCAAATTCAGTGCCACCTTGAATGGGTAAAAGATGTCAAATGGGAGTTTCCAGTGCATTTGGGGCTGGCCTCGTGGAGGTTCTGGCCATTTTGTGATGTCAGTGAAGGTAACAATAGTTGTCAAAGGTACCATGCTACTGCTTAGGAACTGTAACAAGAAGGAAAGCACAAGGAGTTTAGCAAGCTTGATACAAAAGATACATCCCTCTTCGATTTGCTAATGGAGACCCATTGTACATGACTGGCAAGCAAGATGTCTTTAGGATAACAGGAATTAAGTGTTACAGCCACTTTTTTTTTTAGTGCAGTAACTCCTCTTTCCCAAAATTTATACTTGGCAGGTAAATCAAGGGCACAGGTCCCAGTAGCTACTGTGCATCATAAGTTACAGATGTCTAAAACAGAAGCAGTGACTCAAGCTCTGCTAGAGTAAGCCCTCTATTATTCAGAGGGAAAGCATATCAGTTCCTACTGGAAAAGAAGCAAAGCTAGTTTTATTTTTTATACAATTATATATTTGATGTAAGATAAAATCACCTGGCCCACCTGAACAGGTGACTGCTGCCAGAAACAGCCAGAACTGCGTTGAGATTTGATCTTTCTGAGAACGTATCAATAAATTAAAGCAGGGACCCAATATAACAATTCATTTACTTCTAACATCTTAGGATATTATTTCAGAACAGATTGGTAGGTCAGTTGTTAAAGATGGAACATGGGACTGAACAACTTACGGCTGGGCACCTCCCATTATGGAGCTGTTAAATACAAACTCTTGCAATTACAACCAGACCACTGCTGAAGTTCAGTAAATCTCAGCCCACTAACATCAAGCCCATTTTGTTTATGAGTCTGTAAATAATCTGTGAAACCCATTTAATGATCTTTACATGAGGGAGTATGTTTAAATTCCATACCTTCATGGGGTAACACTGATATAAGTACCGTGCACGCAGTATTTGAGCTTGTGGATTGGAGAGGAGGCCCACCCAAGTCCACAGTATCTGTATCTCCAGGGTCATAGGAACCACACAACATGAAGTGCAATTCACAGCCTAAAAACAGAATACGTACCAAACATCTTAATACAGTATTTTAAAGGTGGAAAAGGACCATTACGGTCAAAGTCTAATAGTTTGGATAGCATAGGTCACAGAACCTGAATCAGTCGTTCTGGAACTAACCCCTTAACTTCTGGTCAAGTCAACCACCCGTTTCAGAAATATAGCCTGTGTATATTTATTATTTCCAAAAAGAATTTGTCTCAGCACTACAGCTTAGATTTTGCATTCTATTAGACTATCTTCTGAGAAATTATTAATTATCTTCTCCAAAAATACTTGGATCACAAACTTTTAACCTTTTTAGGGAATATCTAAGTATCCCTAGAAACTGGAAAATCAGAAAGAATGGTAATAATAAAAGTAAGAAATCTACAGCAAGTAACCAGGTAGTCTTAGTTCTAGCATGCTATGAGAAAAACAGGTAATACAACACTGGATTCAGTATTAAACTCTTTTTGCCCATTTAAACTGCAGGAACAGTACTGAAGAGATATCAAATCTGTCAGGGTTCTTTTATTTATTTAGCAAGTATCCTAGTAACATGAATCATAGTACAAATGACATTTTACAGGCATTAAGACCCTGAGAGCCAGTGGATCTCCACTCCAAGAAAGCAAACCCAGCTAAAGAAGCTGGTTCTTTTTCACCTGTGCTCCTTCCCAAAGCAATACAAAGACATGAAAGAAAAAATATGCAGAAGTGGTTGTTCTGCATTTATATTACCTCCACACTGCAGTTCTGAATCAGAATGGTTGTCCATTCTTCTGCCCGAGTTGAATGAGCACTGCCAGTTATAGCAAGGTCTTCCGCTCTGTCCATCCCCTGAAAAGCCTTGTATAACTTGTGCTGGATGTAACTACAGTTACTTTCTTCCAGTATTTGGGATAGGCTGGAAATGAGAACAGCTTTGACAAAGTGATTTTCCAGGACAGAAAGAAACTGCTATCAACATACTTCCTTCACAGTAAACACTCCTTTGCTCTAGTAATGAGTGAACAGAATAATTACAGAAGTATTGGTTTGAAATGGATACAGTTTTTATCCTCTCTGCAAGAAGAAGGGAAAAGAATATGGCAGGGTAATGCATGATAAGGAAAATTAACAATCCTTTAGCCATTTTGTCACATCCATGGTCATATACCTGCCTTGCTGGCAACAAAAAAAATATTCAAGTCATCAAAACAGTAACTCCTTAAGGTTCCATTATAATTCACTCCTCAAACACAAACTTCTCTTGCCCAAGACATAAGCCAGACTACAGCCTCAAAATGGCCCAGAAAACCTGCACAATGTTCAGATTGTTTTAGAGGCCCACTCTCTGTCTGATATTCAAGTCCTCTTAGGAGTATATGAAAAGATCTGCAGAGACCCACTGGCCACCTTGGGGACAGATCTAGGCTCACAGCATTGCAGGAAAGACTATTGGAAAAACACTCTAAGTGACTTCACACCTTCCAAATGTGTCAGGAAGGGTGACTGCAGAGAGCACTGTTACCTGAGCTTGCAGCCTGTCCTCATATTTCTTCCAAAGTGTACTGTGTGTCTGAGGAACTGTGAGCAACTTCCATCACCTTCACTGTGTAGAATGCTCATCTGACAGACTGCAAGTCAAGACACCAAACAAAAGCATAAGTAGACAATTCAGGACACCCAACTTGTACTTAGCAGTCCTCTCAACCCTCACTCCTCATCCTTGACAAAGGTCTACAGTCATGACCAAAAGGCCTGCTGATGGCTGCAATGTAATACTGAGATACACACTCACAGGTAAAGGTAGAATCTTGAAAGTCAATAAGTCTCATAAGTCAATAAATCCAGTGGTAAATAAAACTTGACAACACAAAAAGGATACATGCTGCACAGCACCACTGTTTGCAATCAACAGTGGTGCTCCGGTGATATAGCCAGGGTTTCCACTTCTAGGCAATATATGAGAAAGGGCCCTGGTCTACAAAGAGGTAAAGGGAAGAAAGAAAGGAAGAGGGAAAAATTAGCACTAATAAGATCCATTCATTTCAGAAGACCAAATTCAAATTTTCAAAAATGTAAATGCAACCCATTTTTTTAATAACTGAATGTACATGCACTTCTAAAGCCTCTGTTACTAGGTTTCAAATACTCTTTCTTACCTTGCAGTCCAAAAGGTGCAAAAATAAATGTCAGTGCCCTGATATGTGGATACTAGCAGGACAATTCTTGAGACAATGCATTCCTATTGCTCAGAATTTTTCTCCCAGGAAGTGGAACAGTCTGGGCAATTCTACAGAAGATCTGCAGAACAAACCCTGCCTTGACCCCAATCCTCAGTGGCAGATTACACTTCTAAATTGTTTTATACTCATTAGTATTTCCCAGATTTCCACACTTTCCACACTTATCTTTTTTCCCCACTGCATGGGCAAAATAAAATAAGTACCTAGACTTTTTCACAAACACTGACACCTCAGTTAAAGCAGCAGCTTCAACCTTTTTCTCACAAGACTATGCTTGTAACCCAATCTTATCCTCTCCCCTTATTCATCCATATAAAAACCCCCCAAACGAAATCACAACAGCAAAAACTAGTAGGATAAAAATATTCAGCCCCTTCAAACTCATGCAGTGTGAGACTGCATGCTGACATCAAGCCTGAATTTTTGTTTTACCTGAGACCAGTGTCCCCTCCTTCCTTCAACCATCAGCTGTGTCCTAGGGTTCTGGTACCACAGGGACACTGCTGTATCTTTTCACATCTCACCTATACAAGACCGGGTGACAAACTACAGACTACAAATTTATTAAGAGCCTAGGGAGGATGGGGGCACCAACCCTGAAATGCAAAGTGAAGTGCTGCTGCAGAGAGGATCCCAAGTTCCCAGAGATGTTGCTCACTTTGAATCGGACAGAAACACTCTGTATCCCACGTGTGCCACTGAATTCTATCTCATATATCACCTGAAAGTCCAATTCAGAGAAGATTCAGAGGCAGAGACAGGTAGTAGGGCAATGACTGTAAACTAATGTTCAGCTGCCTGAAAGGAAGAAGATTCAGATACCTCAGAAACAACATTGTTACACGAGTTGTCTTTCATGTGAGGAGCTCCAGGTGGTGCAACTGGGGTGACCTTCACCTGGAGACAGTAAACATATTAACAATTAGTAATTGTTTAAAAGGAATGCACCTTTCTTACTCTTTTCCATTCAAGCCAGATTTACCTTCCGACCATAGCTGTGATCTGGGGACACATAATGCTGCTCCAGATGCCCAATTTTTGTAAGAAAACACGCTACCTCACTGACTTCAGCCCTATCTATGCCCATTCATTTAAAAGTACTTCTTTCCTTATCTGCCTACTTTTTTCTACAGTGTCACAACTTTTGTCCAAAGAAAATCTTGTCTCAGACAAAGAACATTACCATTTTCCCAAGTTCCCAACCCATGGGCATTACTATGATGTCTAAGTTTCCAAATACATCTTATTTCAGAAGCAAAAATAATTTTCATTGGCAATACAGACTAACCTTCATGGACTGCATAATGGCATCATTAACTGGGACCTGGGAAAAAAAAAAACCAAGCCAAAATATAACAGCAAAAACCATATTTTCGCATGGGTCTGCGAGTGCCTATAGTAACAAAAACATCACTAAACGGAGCCTACATACTATATTGACAAAAACTATTTTGTTTATTTCAGAGGTGTAAAACTTGTCATCCATCTGTGATCTAGAAAGCACAGAAATAATCCGGAGAAAGCATTTTTAGAACATCAGAAAATAAATCTAATCCTGTCCCAGCTAATGACCTGCAGAAGGCACATACTTTAAAATGTCAGCATTTCTGATCCATGCCTGGAGCTCCCCCTTCTGGTACCCAGTAATTACTTCAGCTTCCATTTAAGGAAAAATTAAGTTTTGGGCACAGTGACAAAATGTACCCTGAAAACACAAGTTAAATTTTATCACAAGACTCTCTGACATTATATAAAAGTTATATAGATTTATATTTCCAATAAAAGGGCAAACAGAGTCACTAATCTTAATTGGGTGTTAATATTTACACTTTTTTATCCTGGAGCACCAGAAAAACTCTAGAAGGCAACAGGAGATATCTTCATTATAAAATTCAGTAAGACCAACATGATGAACCCAGAACACTAAATTGACTAAATTACTGCCAGGATAAATAACAGAGAAATTTATATGGAATTCAATCCATAAATGTAAATAAAACTAATACTGATAACTGGCCTTCGGAACAATTTTAGAAGTAACATACTATGTAAAACAAACCCTCATTCTTTACCAGTAACATGCACTGCTTGATTGATCAAGTTGAAGGAACAGATAGAAATACTTTGACAAACTGTCAAAAACGTGATCAGGGATGACACACCAGATGACCTTTAGTTTTCCAGTCAGCTGAAGGTGCAATGGAACATCAAGCAAGAAAGACACTGAGCAAAGGGGGCAAGAGGACACACACCTTTAGCACAGAGAAGTCACGGTAGTAGGAGGCAGCATCTAGGGCAGGGTCAGTAGTGCAGCTCTTGCTCAAATTGGCAAAAAATCGAGTACAGCTTGTGCTTCTACTCTCCAGGAAGCCTGAGTTAAGATATAACATCAGATAAAAAGAGAAGCAAAGCATCCTAAGACATTCTTCTGCCTTTACTAACCAGCAGGATTTCCATCAACACAAAGTCCACCAGCTCCCATTTCTATTGGCTGTCTTAGCGTGCTCAGTACAGACGATGAATCGAAGTAAATTAGGATTGGATCACCAGCCTGAAAAGATAGTTTGGAGAAATCACAAAATGCAAGGTGATGACATCAGGGCACAGAGGCAAACTTAACACTTCTCCTCAGTCTACAGCCAGTTTTGTCCAAAGGATTGTCCAAACTTTTAAACACAAGAAAAATAATCAGAAACTTTTTACGCAAAAAAAAGGAACAGAATTGAGAGATAAGAAAGATTATAGGTAGAAAAATAAGAATTTTTCAATCTCTTGTCATTCAATTTCTTAACAGACAGCTTTAGTAAAAACGCACCTGTGAACTGACAGCTGTTTTCTTTCAACTCACCCGGTAAAAGGAAGAGAATGATGGCTGGACTTGTGATGATGCTAAGAAAAAGTGTCTGCCATACTTCTTTAAGAACTTTAAAAACTCAGATTCTTTTATATCCTGTGGCTGTATGAAATAGTTCAGCTTTGCTAAAGGTTGGAGAAAATAAAAATAATTAAAAATATGACAATATGAAACTCATAGAAAAGATAGATCTAATAAAGAAGTAAATACTGTGCCAATATTTAAAAAGAACAATTTCAGTAATTATAAGCTAGATAGTACCTTGTATTAATCAATCCATAGTAGCACTGCTAGCGTGCTCATAGGAGCTAAGAACAGGATGCTGTAATGAGTATTCGTTTGTACTATTTCATGGAGAACAGGTATTTATACACAAATGTGTCTTTCAAAAAAGCTTGAAAACTGTTTAAGACAAGTATCCTAATATGTGCTCTAATTTCTGCAAGATGCCCAAATTAGGCATCACATAACTTTTTAATGACAAAACACTGCTGATATGTGAGTCCACTAAAATAAACATTAAATGCATTCAGAGTGAGTATGAATAGGGAATTGTCCTGGTTTGGGCCAGGATAAAGGTAATTTTCTGTCTTGTACTTTTGCTTTCAGCTAAGTCTCTTGTAAGTAGCTGCACTTCCTGCAATTAACAGCAAGTTTCTCAAACAGTGTCTGCTTCTAGGACTGATAACACTTCGCGCTTATAGTTACTTCTAGAGACTGGTACGCAGAACCAAGGACTCTCCTCAGTTCTGAGGAACAGACAAGACAGATGGCCAAAATTGACCAGAGTATTCCATCCCATACACATCATATTCGGTATAAATTTGAGGGATCACGAGGGTCAAACCCCTTCCTGCTCCCCCTTTTTCTCCTGTCCCTGTTTGCTTCAGCATCCTGGAGGGATTCCGTCCATTCGTCTGCCTGTGGTCCTGATCCATGCAAGCCAGAATCTGTGTGTTCCTGCCTCCAGCTCCTGACTGCTCCTGACCCCAGGAGTCCAGCCTGGACTTTCCCAGGGCTGCCCTGCAGCCTCGGTGGTGACGTGAGAGTTATTGGCAGGAAGGGGGAAGGAACGTGGTATCAATTTTCCTGTATATTTGTATATATTTAGTAATTTTTCCTATTTATCATTACTGTTTCATTAAAGTTGTGCAGTTTAGTTTCCAACCCATAAGTCTCTCTCCCTAATTCTCTCTCCTTTCTTTATCAGGGAGGAGAGGGGGATTAATAGAGAGCAACTGTCATGGTTTAATTGCTAGGCCAGTGTTAAACTGTGACAAGAAAAGATATCTTAAAAACTCCACACTTCCTGTTGGTATGGCAGAGTGATGCCTTCCTCACCCACTAGTTTTCAGAATCAATACAATGTTGTTTTAAATTATTACTGCTAAAACACTGCATCATAAAATAGCATATTATTAAGGACATACTACAAAGACTCATCCTAAGGAACTTCTTTGAACAAGAAACTTTTTCAAGTACTCAAATAAAAACATCTTTCAAGATTTGAAGATTATAGATCATGCTATAGATCATGCACAGGAGTCAGTGACACTATCCTCGATTACAGTAATACCGAAAAGAATTTAGGTTGTCTAGTATGTTGGGCGGGGTGAGGAGAACAAAAACCAAACAAAAATAATTCTGCTGTTCTAGAACAGAGCTGATCCTCTGAAGTACAGAGCACCAAGCATAAATAAAAGCTGGTCTGTATCTGAATACAGTGTTAGTCAAGCAGTCAAATCAGCCACTAAAAAGTGTTAGCAGCATGCCCAACAAGGGTAAATGATTACTAGAGAAAAATCATTGCCAGCAGAAAGCATGAAAACATGAAATAAAGAATCCAAGAAACTATAAGAAACCATTTTCTTAACAGGATAATAGTAGTGTATTTGAAACAGCACCCTGGTTTTGCTGCTCTAATGCAGCAAACCGAATGAGGTACCTCAGATACAGAAGCAATTGATGAAGGATGATTTGTTAGCCAGACCCTCCACTTAACCTGAGTGCAACAATTTTATTCTGTCTTTGGTGCGGAGACCCTGGTTCACTGAGGTCTCCCTGGAATTTTCACAGGCCAAATAATTAACAACTATAATATATGACTATTTAAAAAGATTTCCTGAGCAGAGTTAATCTATAAATTGTGTGGAAAGAAAGCTTACTTACGATCATCCAGCTGCACACAGAACAGCAAATCATGCCCACCAGAAATAGCAATGGTATGAGTAGGATAAGGGGTGTTATTTCTGAACACGAGTGATCTTTCTACACACACTAGACGCACAGATCTGAAAAGAAAAGGCCATCTTACATTGCTAAATGTCAGCAACACATTATTAGTTTTCATCATCTTACACGAGTGACTGTGCAATTTGCATTAATATGTACAGAAAGCCCCGCTCATCAATGCAGTAACTTGGTTGATACTCGTATATTTAGAAATCACTCTGAAACCCCGCGAAGCAGAAAGAGGCGAAGAAACTCCGTGTCCGCGTAGGCCAGCTCCTCCCAGCCCCGCTCAGGACCGCACCTCACCCAAGCTTTCACCTCCAGGCCCCCGCCCACCTGCTGCTGCCGATATCGCGCAGGCCGCAGGCGTCGGCTCGGGAGCGGCGGTCGGGGAAGCCGTGGGGGGCGGCTCGCGGGGTCCGGTGGAGGAGCGGCGGGGCGAGACCGGCCCGGCGGGGACCAGCGGCAGAGACCCGAGGCTCGGCCCGCCGCGCGCTGGCAGCGGGGGCTCGGCGAGAGGCTCCTCGGGGAGCAGCACGGTGCGCGGCCTCCGCAGCCATCCCGGCGGCAGACGGAGTGCCGACGCTGCAGACGGCCAGCCCCACCAGCTGCAAGGCCAGCAGCCACCCCCCAACCCTCGGCATCGCCTCCCCGTGTCGCTACGGAACGCGGGCCCCGCCCCGGGAGAGCGGTAGGGCCCCAGGCGCATGCGCGGACTAGGTCTGCGGCTTCTCGCCGTTCTCCGCCCTCCCTGCTGCTGCCGGCGGCGCGGCGGGAGGCAGCTCGGGGCTCCTGCTGGGAGCCCGGGAAGACGCTGCGTGGGAGGAGTTTAGCGGCGGCCGGGAGCCGGAGGCGTTAGCCCCGGATGCGAAGGTGGCGGCCCCGGTAGTAATAGCCATCAGAAATTGTTTCCTCGATCCATCTCGGTGCATTTCATCCCAAGGCAACAGGGTGATCGCCCTTCTCTGAAAGACTTAAGAATAGCAACTTGCTTCTCCTTACGCTGCTCAAGTTACTGAATTCCTTCCTCGGTGTCTTTGTGTTTATGATGATTAGCCTGTAAGTCTGTAACCTGACACAGGTACATGCTTGCTGCTGATTAAGACCATACCAGCTCAGGTGCATATGGATAAAGATTTGCTGGAGTAGATCCTCAGCTGATGAATACCATGCCATGCCATGCCATACCATACCATACCATGGAGATACACTGTCAGTATGCTTTGCCTGTTACGTGTCTGCCCCAACAAAAGTAAACAAACACGTTCTGATTTTCTTCCTTATGTGTGACAGAAACTCTTCAGCTTTTAAGTTATTACAGCACAGTTTTAGCATGTGATTATATGGACACCAGATAGCTGAAAGGTGTTTCAGCTTTGCACTTTTCTGTGCATTCCATGAAAGTGACATGCGGAAACAAACTGCAACCCACAGGAGGTTATAAAGCACGTATGTTTATTATGGCACCGGGTGCAAGAGGGATCTCTACTCCTAATTCTCGCACACGCAAGCGACTGTTTATTAATCAAAGTTAGAGGTATGTATTACAGAAACATGCATATGCATAAAAGAAGTTATTCAGATCAGCTATTAACATGTCTCCACCCACCTCAGCATGCACACTACTACCTGGTAATTGTAGGCAGGAGCTTTCAGGATTAAGGCTCTGAGTCTTCCTTGCAATGAACTTTTTACCTTTGGCACAAAAATCTGAGTCATACACATCAGTGATCACAAAGCCAGTTAAGATGGGTTCTTACCTGAGGAGTAGACCTTGCAGGCCAAGGCCAGGTGGTTTCTGTCTAATGCTTGGCTATACATTGTTAGTTCTCATTATCTAAATAGTTTCTCCTAGCTAAAACGTTCTGCATTTTTCCATCTCAAGAGTGATGCTCACATTGTACATGCAGAAAAAGGGAAGCCTGCAGTCTTACTGACTTCCAAAATGGCATAGCGGCCAACACTGAGACATTAGTAACCAGGTATCTCTGTCAATTATTTACGCACTGGTTGTTTTCCTGAAACAAAATCTGTTACATGTTCTGATCCAGGCAGAAGCAGAATTTAAGATGCACTATCCCATACATAAAACAGATGTTAATTTTGCTCCTTTGGTATAATCACATCGGTGCAATGGAGCAATGACTATGTACCAGCACACTGGCCTATGTGCTATTTTTGTAGGTATTTTTTTCTTCTCCAACAGAGTTCATTAGTATTTGTCCTGAATGACATTGACTTCTATTCCAGCTGAAAATATCTATTTAACATTTTTTGGTTATTAGTATTTTAAGTACAGAGATTAGAAACTTAAATGGTACGTATATTGGAATAAATTTGAACTGGAGTTCTACAAGCCTTTCTGCTTCTTCATCAGTATGATTCCAAGGGACATGGCCCACATCTGTACTCAATCAAACCACGCTATGTTGGCCAATTTAATCTAACTGTTTGACATTTTTATAGCAATTCATTGAGACTAAAGAGAGATGACTACATTAATATCTAGATGATAGCTGAGCTAAAACTGCTGTGCCAAAATACTGAAAGGCTCTTAAATTCTCTTACAGATTTTAACTCTTTGTGACAAACGAAGGAGGCTTCAGTGTAAATGTAATAAAGAGAAAGAATAGTACAATTTATAATATGAAGTATTGTAATAAAGACCATTATCATAAATTTTCTAAGAATCTTTTCAGTAATCATTTACAAATTATATTTCTCAATAATTGAGATGAAAATTATTGTTAATGTTCCTCTCTCTGTTTTCTTGGATAATAATTTTCACTGAGGTCAAAATTAAACAGAAAAGGTTTTAGCTGATGAATATGCATTTTACTCCTCCAGCTAGACTGTGAACAGACTTTTCTGCCCTGCATCTGTGGGAACCATGGTGTGGTTGGAATAATGGTAGAGGAATACCAGAAAGACTCAAAGCATATGTGAATGCTGGACCTACTTATGCTTACACACGTCACCCCATCTCACTGAAGATCCCATCAAACCACTCCTTTATAAGTGTGTTTGTTGTTAGAAAAGGTTTCCTCCTCCTGAAAGGCATTACTGATGTTTTAATGTGAAAACTCCCATTGATTGTTTGTATCAAAGGTGGGAACCTTTCACAAAGAGACCATGTCACTGGAAACAGGGACTATTAATGCTGGAGATACAGTAAACATTTGCAAAAAATATTTGTTTGTATGTGCAAAAGGTCATAACCAATGCCTTGTTCAAGAAAATAGCTTTTTCCACAGTCATGGGAGTACTCATATTAATAAACCAAACAAAATCTGGCCCTTAACAGAAAATAATTGCAAGGACCTGGAAAATAACAGTGTCACGGCCAGTGAGAAATATTGCTGTGTTTTATGAGAATGATGGATTAAACATTGTTCAATGAAGACTTCTCTTGATGGAAAGAAAACATTTGTAATGCCTCTGTGGTCCTATTAAGATTAATTAATTCCTCCTCCAAATGAAATTAAGATGAATCAGGCTGTAATATTAATTATCCATTTTTCCAGGAATACTAATTTTCGTATCACCCTGTTGCTGCCTACATTTTTATGTCTGTGCCTGTTGCATGTCAAACTTCTTGTCTAAGAGGGTGGCAAAGTGATTGAGGCAACCACAAACAGAACCTATTGAAGTGTGATGGAGAGGCTAATGGGGAAGGCCTGCAATGCAAACAGTGGCAATTGGGCCAAGAGCCACATATGGAACTAGACATGAGCAGTTTTCCATGAACTCTCAAGGTCATTTAGATCCTGCTCAGGTATTTTCCATTATATTTGATTAAACCCATTACCTTGTCTGTTGAAAATAAACTACTGGTGCCTTCTTGCTAATCCCAGTGCTCCTTACAGACTATGGATAAATGCTTGCTTACATCTATTTCTCTCAGATGCTTTCGTTACCTCCTCGGTTTCTCCTGCTTCTCTGCTTACTTTCCTTAAAAAGGCAAAAATGGTTCTCTCCAGAAAGCTAGCCAGTGCACTGCACTGCCCTCAGATATCACCCTGTGTCTTCGACACTCCTGAATGTCAGAGGCACCTATCTACCAAGTTCTGCTTCTCTAGATTAGATTACACTTGCTTCTCTCAGGCTTTCCCACATTTCACCCTCATAAGTTCTTCTCACAAACGTCTGTTAACGTCTGTAAACCTTGCTCGCCAGATGATGTTTCCAACTTGTTTTCATGGTGCTGAGTACATCCTCCATCCTAACACCCTGTGCTGCATCTCACACTACTAAACATTGCTTTCCTTGTAACTCCTTGACCAGTCACTTACAGTATGAGACTTTCTCCTTATCTTACCATCCTCTTAGTCCAACCTACTTTTCCCTTAGCAGTTGCCCCGCTTCTGTGGATTTCTCTATTATTCCTACTAACAGCATGCAAATCTACCTTTTTATTTCTAATGTTTCCACAGAGAATGAAACTAACTTTCAAATTAATGCACCAATCATGAGCTCAGCTTTTGCAATATGTATGAGCTAATTAACAAGAGTATATTAACCTGAACTTGGAATACAATAAACGAGTTTGGTGGATTCTTATATTAAGCGTCTCCTTCTTCCTCATCGCGACACTAATGTTTCCATCCCTCCTGTGTTTCTAGCCAGATTCTGTTTTCTCAATGTTTCACAATTATTTTCAAAGTTGTATGTCCAAACCTGTTGTTGTGTAGCTCTTTTTTCCTCATAAAAACCCAAGGTTATTTGTGTGCTCTATAGCTGAAATTGGAGCACTGTCCTAAAGCTCCTCCATGAATACCCTTCCTTGGAATGTTTCCAAAGCCCAATGTTACCCTGACAGGCACAATGGTAATGTGACCTATGGCTAACCTCACACTGGCTTTTAGCGTGTTAACTGTGTGTGTTGCCATTTCTCTTAGTTGGAGACTCTGACTTTCTTTACAGACTGGTGTCCTCAGTTAATTTATAGCTGCAAACTGTTTTCCTTGGTGAAACAGTCTAAAAGGTTCACCAGTAACACTTCATCACAAGTGACTTGCTTTGAGGATGGAGGATGACATAGCCAGTTACCAGATAGCAAATCTCATTTCAACTTGATATTTTCTGAGCTTCCCCATGGATTTTTACATTGTGCTTTTCCTTCTGTGACATGGCTTGAGTTTTGATGCTTTCTTTTTATAGGAGAGCTATACTCTTCGTATCCTCACCTTCTCAGAAGATAAAATAATTCTGTTGCTTTTAATTAAATACTATCACTTCTGACAATTCTTAATGATTTAATACATCCAGTACCATTAACATGTGATTAACCTAGGTCAACTTATCCTTGAAAGGGAAAATTTGAGAATGCAAGAATTTTTGCTTTCAAATCATACCTCGCTGTTTTAACAGACTAAGAAGCAAAAAAAATATGCATACAAAGAATAATTTAGTACCTTACTAAAATTCCTGTCTCGCAGATTTCCAAAACATTTTTAAAAGGCATACGAATCTGTTCACTTTTCTGCTGCAGATTCCACAGGATTAATGGTAAAGATTATGAAAAATTACAAGATGTGGCTCTTGGAATGAGGTCTGTATTTTGGGTTCAAGACTGAGCACTGAAAAAGCTAAAGCTCACTAAGGACAAACTTATACTGTAAAAGACAATCACCTCATGAAATTTTGTGAGATGGATATAAAGCCATAGATGTCTTGCAGGGAATTCTCGTATGTGCAGCTCATGTTGTTATTTGCAGAATAACTCCCTCACTGGATCTTGCCATTCTAAAATGAAATCGGAGCATTTGAATCTGAAAAATCCTACAACTCAGAAAAAATAAAAAGGATAAAATTCAGATTAATTTTGAGTCCAGAATTAGTTCAGAGAAAGATCACAGTGTATAAAAATCATTAAAAATCAGGTTTTTAAAAAGTTACAGGTTACTTTTCTATGTCTTGCAACTAAATTTCTCTAGGAGACATTAATCAAATAGCATCACAGCTCAACACCTCCAGGAAGAGTAGTGAGGATTGCATGGCCTAGCAATGGGTACTGATCATAGCAAATGGCAACAGGTATGCATCCTATCACAACACCTTTGTCTTGGCTGTCAGCCATTTTTGCCTGAAGCAGACTACCCTTCCTCCACCCACCAAGCTCCACTTTGCTTTCAGAAGTGAGGGTTGCAGACAGTGGGAACATCCCAAACACATCCCTGAGACAAAGCTGGTGACAAGGAGGAGGAAGATGAGTTCATGCTTTCTCCCATGATACTGTCACTGCTGCTTCAGTGTTTAGATGGGCTTCACAGAGCTACAGCAAAATGAATCAGAAAGCTAGTGCTCTGCAGAAATACGGGGCTATTGTGTAAGTCCATCAGTCTGAATGCTGTGAGGGACCACAAGCAGGATTGGGTGGCCAAGTGGTCCCTGTGAGTCTGCCAAGGCCAGAGTGGCTGCAGGGCCATGCTGCCCGCACCTATCCTGCCATGCCTGGTGGGATTGTAAAAGAGATTGTAAAAAAAGTTGCCTTAGCAAGACACCAGGGTTTCAGGACATGTCTTGGAACAGTGTGTGTTACCTTTCTGTGATCCACCAATATTGCCATCTGCTGTAGGAATGGTTCTTGATTTCCAGCTCAACAAGGCACTGCTCTGGTACTAGGTCTGACCACAGATATCTCGGGTAATCTGTCATTACTTTTCAGGGCATTATGGTTTTTCAATCTGTAACTTACCAAAATAAAAAGAGAAAACAGATCTGGCAGAAAAAAAAGTCTTTATTCTATGTAAAGATATCATAATTTCCTGAAGTAAACCTGAACACTGGATGATTCATTCCATATCACCACATTTATTTTGCTAAGGCCTGTACAGTATGTAGCTAGCATAGCTTCTCTATACCACTATGGAGCAAAACTTCTTTTGACTGGCACTGTATTGATATCTAGAAATAATGGCATTTAAATATAGTCAGTCATTGCATTTTCTTCTAAAATACATTAATACATTTCATATGCTATTCACCAAAGGCTCTTTAAAACAAGTCTATCTTTATTACACTCGTAGCCTTGTTTGGTTTTGCATGTCCTTAAGTGACACACCACTAAACCTAAGTATACTGCTGCACATCATTGTGTTAATTAAATATATGAGAAGGAATGCAACCATAGAAACATGGGAATTTCTGTTCTTTTTCACTGTATACAGAAAGTGTATTAATATTGCATTCCTTGATTCTGATATCAAAGGTGTAGTAAGTTAAAAATATATGCCAGGATCAGTAGCTGAATTACAAGCAGTGAGGATGTGACCTGGTCAGAAACAGGAATTTAAGCACTGAAGGGACAGAGACACAACTGGTTCAAAAAGGAGAACTGCAGTAGAGTGCCATGGGCTGCCCCAAGTTGCATGTTGGGCTGGGATGTGATTTACGCTTTCTGGAGAGGCACACCCTAGCTGAGAAGTGAGAAAAACAAAATCGTGCAGGTGGAAATAACATCCAATATGCTCCAATATTATGCAGCTCCGCACGTGCATAATACTTGTATTCTCTAACCACTGAATTCTGAAAATTATTGTTGTAAAGAAACAGAAATAATAGTTAGCACTTGAAACTAGATGGTCTCAAGAATATGACAGATACTAGCTCTGCACAGTACAGGCACATATGGAGGAAAACAACTGTCCCACAAAGCTCAGCTTCACAACACTAGTCTGTCCTACTGGCTCTTTTTGTGGATTTTTTTTTCACTATCCTATATCCTACCAACTCAGCTTCTAAAGTTGAGTTTATTAGAATAGTTCAGTTGGAAAGGACTAACAACAATAATTCAGTGGCAGTTAATTTATTTCAGAAGTTGCCACAAGCACAGAAGATTTTCTTGACAAAGAGGGAAGGCAGAGAGAAGATGTGAACAGCTCTTGACAGGGCTTGTTTTGGTAAAATAGTGCTGGGGACTCTGGATGGCTTGTCTAAGCTGCTGGATATTTTAGTGGCCCAGGTGAAGGTTCTCATCAAGGACAGATCTAATTGTAAAAGCCTCTGACTTTCTCTGCTTTTCTAGAAACAAGCCCAAACAAACAAACAAAATCCCTCAGACCTCTTCCTCCCTGAAACTCTCCTGGTTGAAATTGAGTCAGTTCTGTGCTATCTACTTGTCCATTAGCATACTGAAGCCATATGCCACTTCATGTTTTTGTCCAGCTGACCAAGCAGCTGTCTGTCATCAGTGTACAACTCTCCTGTCCCTACTGAGTTACATGTCAGCATAGAAATAGTGGTCTACCTTGATGTTATTTTCAGAAGCAAACAGTCTATGGATTGGGAAGAGGAATGCAGTGAGGTAAGAGACTCCCCTTATGGCTGGGTGTTTGACTGAACCTGCAGAGCCAAGACACGCACTTAAGAGCCTGGAATCTCAAAAGGCAGGGTACACAGGTGCATCACGTCCCCACTGACAACATTTTTCTGTATTAACTGATAGTTAGGAAGAAATATGCTGTAGCATCCCATTAACAACACAACTCCCACCCTACATGGGATGGATTTTTTCTGAACCTGTCAAGTGAGCAAAGGATCCACAATTTCTGTTTTCATCTCCAGTTTTCCTCTTAGAAATGGTGCTATGTACTGCCATGGTGGACATCTCAGTGCCTCTTTTGTCCTGGGTTAGCATTGCTCTCTCTGAAGCTGGGTTGACATCGGACTCTGCAGTTTCTACGGCACTGCAGCTGAACATCTGAATCAGACACCTCCTGAACTAGAAAGTTGAAAAAAGGGAGATCAGACAAAACACCTATGGAATTTTCTATAAAGCTGTCTGTGTTGTTATAGCTACAACTCCTGTAAATTCTCTCACGAATCAGCTAGGAATATCAAGAAATAGCCCCATAAAATGTGTGCCTGTGCCACTATGAAGAACTCTGAAACTGAGAAACAATGGTATTCTTTAAAGATCCAGACTACTGGAAAATCTTATTCTAAAAAATATTTTCCTTTTCTTCTTGTTACTAACCACATCTAATGGACAGAATTTATAATTTCTCCAGGCTTCTGAGTTGCTTCCATATGCTAATACTCAGGTATTCAAAGATGGTTTGTTTCCATGTTGTTCATATCCATAAGTGGAGTAGGACCAGCATACAACTGCCATGTATTGGGAGCTCAGGGTACTGTCCAAAGGATGCAAGACAAGCAATACCTCTCTCTGCAGGACTAAAGAAATAGATAGATTCATCACTTCTTATTCAACAGTCACCTTACTGTTTTTCTTCTTGTCACTTACATGATAAACTAGGCCCAAACCAGGACACTTACACTGCATGACATCACCACTCTTTGTACCTATATTAATTGCATAAATTATTGAAGTTTAGTATTATGCCTGTTTCCACACTGAAAATATATCTCTGGCTCATCCCCTTGTCAATTCTCCTCTGCACCCAAATCTCTGCCCACATTCCAGAGAAGACAGCTCCCTGTCCTGTAGGCACATGAAATGCTTCTGCCTTCCCTGTACACATGACCACAAATGCAGCATTTCCCCTGATACAAATTCAGCCTATTGAAAACTTCCACCTGAAAATCAACTCAGTGATGCTGCATCCCTGAAGAATTACAATGTACTGGTAAAGTCTTGAAAGTAGAATTTTCATGCAGAAAACTGATGTTCACTAAGGACTGTTTTGAATTTATAATATCTAAACAGATAATTATTCATGCTAATATTTTAATACTGCAGAGAGGCTTATTCTACCTTCCAGTAGGTATATTTACCTGTTGTTTTTTTTTAGTTCTAAATGCTAGTACTGGGTAGTGTAATGCTAGTTAACTAACATGTAGGTAAAAATAATTAATTATAAACAATTCAAAATAATAAAATATGAGTGTTAAAGACACTTTGAGAGCATACAGTACCTGTCTGTTCATAAAGACATAAATAATTGGATTATAAACAGTAGCTGTTTTGGAAAAGAAAGCTGGAATTGCTGCCAGACGAGGATCCAGCTTGATGGAAGGGTGCGCGGTGACAAGGATAGAAAAGGCAGCATATGGTGTCCAGCAGATTAGAAAGGCAATGATCATAACAACAACCATTCTAGTCACTTGTCTTTCAGGTTTCCTGGTAGTTATCAGTCTGCCTTGCGTATCTGACACCTTTAAAGAAAAAAATAGAAGATTCAAGAAAGCAAACCACAAGGCCTCCAACCAGTGAATTAAGTGAGCAGGCTAGTGATCTGTCATGCTAGAAGGAAGGGACAACAATTCTTGTGTGACAGTACACAAGGATGCTGTTACTGGAACACAGGGTGCCAACACTATTGCTGAAGGACATGAATTTTTGTATACTGTCATTATTAAACTTTCCTGTGTGTAAGTATCTTCATATTTTTTTATTGTCAAAGTGAGAACAAAAAGCAATTATTAGGGCAATCTCTGACCACTAAAAGAGTGCTCAGGGCCTGGCACAGACTGCCCAGGGAAGTGGTGGAGTCACCAGCCCTGGAGGTGTTAAAAAAATGTGGGGACATGGTTTAGCAGGCATGGTGGTATTGGCTTGACAGCTGGACCTGATGATCTTAGAGGTCTTTTCCAACTGTAATTATTCTATGATTCTGTAATTGTGTATGACTATAGAAAAAGCTGTTGCTAGGGCTTGCAATAATACATGCTAATAAGGAATTTTTGGTGTAGTGTGGCCTTTTAGTTTTCCACAAGAAATTATTTTGTTAGTTTTGCATATGTAGTGAAAGCTACCTTTTGCATTGTACAGTTGTGGCCACAGGGACTGAGGGGTTAGCAGACTTTGCCAAATTAAAACAGTGACCCTCAGGACCAACTCCACATTGGCTGCAGGAAGAGGGTTGGTTGGGAACATCAAGATCCTTGTTCTTACCTTTCTTAGCTTCTGCATCAGTTTCCCATAGGATACCATAATTACCAATAAAGGCACTATAAAACAGGTGATGAAGAATGCAATGATGTATGTATGGTCAGCATAAGCTCCTGAGTACCTGTATAAACCAGAAAATACATTTTGTATGTACTACTAATATGTGTTGTTATTTTCTTGAAGTACCGATTTTGCACTTCAAAGCTGTCACTAGTATTCTTGTCACCTGATTTTATTTAAACTACCACTTTCCAATTCTAGTCACATCCACAGATGGAGCTCTGGGCTATCTCCCTGGCTGTGGGCTAGGAAAGGATCCTATGACCAGCGGCACAAACTCAAACTATTCAGGTGGGAAGGGACATACAGCCCCACCTTCTGCTCACAGTGGAGTCAGCTATGGGGTCAGAACAGGTTGCTCAGAGCTTTGTCCAGTCTCCTGAGAAATCTCATTGTCTTTGAATCCTGACAAAAAGCACAAGGTATAGGACAGTTCTTTTCATTAGAGATAGAAGCTTCCCTTTTTAGAGAGGTCTAGGCTAATTTTGTTACAACTTTCTTTAAATCCATTTTTGCAGAGATGTACATCTTTAAACATTTCTTTGAAATTCCTGCCCCTGAGACATCCTGAGCTACAAGTTCCATTTCTTTACCATACTCTGCAAGAGTGGCCTTACCAGTTAGGCTCACAAGTAGTTCCAATCTTACTGGTGGTGTAACTGCTCCAACCCATCACTGGTGGAATGGTCCAAATGAAGGAAAAGGTCCACACAAAGGCAATACCTAGGGCTGCATGCTGCCCCCTCAAGTGCATATTTCCCAATGGGCGGCAGATGACAATGTACCGCTCAAAAGCCAGCAGAGCGAGAGACCAGAGAGCAACAATGCCTGGAGTAAAAAAGCACAGCTGTTATAAAAAATTGGGTATATTCACTGTAAAGCAAACACCATCCTACATCACAGAATTGTTTATGTTGAAAGGTATCTCTGGAGGTCACCTTGTTCAACACCCCACACACACACACTCAAGTATGGTCCATACAGCTGGTTGTCCCGGATTTGTCCAACTGGATTCTTAATAACTCCTCAGATGGAGACTCCACAACTACTCTGGATAAGCTGTTCCAGTGTCTGGCCACACATCACATCAGGCACCTTTCCTATCAACCGAAGTTATAAAAGGATGTGCAATTCATGTGCTTGAATAATATTTATTAAGAGCATGAGATTTTCATAGAGTATAATGACTACAAAACCAAGCAGCTAATTGGGTCATTTAGCTGACAATTACTTCTTTTTTTTTTTCATTCAGTTCTACTCTCAAAAGTAGAGTTCTACTCCACTCCCTTTCAGTCTGAGGATCAGCAGTGTGCCTTATTCAGAGCAGTGACAAGCATTAGGAGGATAACTTTGCTACATAGCTTCTGAAACAGAATAAAGAAGGCAGGAATGAATGTCTGTCTCCAGTAGATGTCCCATTCTGAACTAATTTCCCATTTATCCTGCACAGGTGTACTTACACAGGGAACAATGTGTTGAGAATTTTCCCTTTTAGGATATTTCTAATATTTTTTCTGTAACTGGTAAAACAATGCCAAGAAAAAGAATCACAAAAAGATGTCAGTGTGTGAAGTGACTGTTGCAGGTGTGTCATGGTTCTTCAGACCACTGGATGGGAGCTAACATAAGATGGTTCTGTGTTATGATATTTTCCATGGTTTAAGAGCAACCACTCTTTCTCTCTCGTATTTATTCATGTAAGAACACACCTAAATACAAACCTTGAAAACAGTTATAGACAGTGATTTTTTTTTCCTGACATTCTCTTACCAAAACCCCCACAATGCTGTTATTCTATTACCAAGCTTTGTCTCATTATATTACAAATATTAAATGATCAGCATCCATACAATGATGTGTAACAGAGGTAGTAATATGTTACTTGCTCACATGTGAGATCCAC
The DNA here is from genome assembly GCF_003957555.1 of Calypte anna. Taxonomy (NCBI): domain Eukaryota; kingdom Metazoa; phylum Chordata; class Aves; order Apodiformes; family Trochilidae; genus Calypte; species Calypte anna. The sequence goes on along the minus strand of NC_044252.1, from coordinate 35,336,960 downwards.
TACAGAAAAAACGTAACGGGAAAGAACCAGTGAGTCCAAAGGCAGGCAAAGTCAGTGCCTTTGGAAGCTGCAGCATAGCTAGTACAGAATATTGGAGGAAGATGAAGGAAAATAACATAGAACCACAAAGAAAATCAAGCTTACCAAAAAACGTGACAGCAAATCCTTCCAGTACACAAGCCCAGTATCCCATATAAAAATAACCTTTGAGATTTGTTAAAAAGCTGATGGTGCCACCAGTCAGTGAGACCAGGAAATCAGCCACAGACAAATTGACTATAACATAATTGACAGGTTGTCTCAATTGCTTGAACTTAAAAGTTACCAGGATTACAGCCAGGTTCTCAGCAAGCGACAGAGAGGTCACCACCAACATTACTGCTGCCAGAAGCCTGAAGTGCCAGGGCTGGATGGAGTCCAAAGGACGACGGAAGGGATCCCATCTGGTAGGACCAGAGGAACTGGACAACAGCGATTCGTTTCTAGGTGCTCTGAATCCATCCATTTTTTCTCACTAGCAAAAATATGTCGTATAATGCTGGAATTTCTAATTTGTAAATAATATGCAGGATTAAAAGGAGAAAATTGCTGTCTCCAACTGAAGTGTGAACAAATTCTCCATGCTTCTGCTTTCCAGTAATAGTCCAGGAAACAAAGTTTTGGTCAGAGGAAAGTTTAGTGATGTGGAGTGAACAGGGATCAGGAATGAGTGAGAAAACCTTCTTCTTCTGCCCCTCTCTCTCAGCAGTCTCCTGCCTCTCTCCTGCTGCTGCTGTGTCTTTATCTGTAAGAAAACCTAGCTACAGAAGCTGCAGGTTTCCTCCCCCTGCAGCAGCTAACAGCTCTGTGCTCAAGTATCCTTCAGATCATTCCTTCTCCATGGGCACAACTGAAGCATTTGCTTGGCTCCCTCCCTGAGCACGGGAAAAACGAAGCTTTCCCTTCATTAACAGGGAGGGTGGAAGGATCTTCCCCATGCCCTGCACTGCTGGAGCACAAAAAAGGGGGGGGGGGGCCCACCTGACATGTTCACTGGGAAGACTGCAGCTCTGAAAAGATTAATGCTGGACAACTACAGCAGCTCTAAACATACAGAGAGACTGCACTACAACCCCCTGCCCACATCCCAGCTACCTTATGCGTTAAATGCTATTCAGGGGAATTTCAACTTCTATCAGACATTATAATTGTTATCCCTGATGAAATCACAACCATTATAACAGCAGCTTTAGTACTAAAAGCTCAAAAATACACACAATATTTTAAAGATCGAGTTAGTAAATATGTTAAAAAATAAAACAGTACAGCAGGAAAATTGATAGCTAATCACAGATTTCTGACAAAAATGACTGGAAGTATCTAAACTCTTTAATAATTCTTAGCAGTTATGGTTACTTGTGTTTGTTTCCCAAAATGAGTAGCTCTGTCACCTCTGTGCCCTAATGAGACAAAATACTGCAACAGATACTCCACTACTCCCAGTAATTATTCCACAAATTAAACTGGATACCCCAAGAATATGAAAATCATTCAGCTCTGTGTGTGTTGTTAGTGTGGTAATTCTTGGGGAACATAATAGATAATTAGAGTCCCGGAGTATTAACCACAGTCAAAAACGCAAAGACAATCCAGGTCCCATTTTGGAGAGTTCACACTTCAGACACACATCATAGACAACCCATCAATAAAGAAACGAGAGCTGGAATGAGGGTGAAAATGAGTAACACTACCTATCCTACTTACCATAACCAAAATAACAAAGGTATTTTTAAATGGTTAGTATATACTCAGCACTAAAGGAAAGAGACAGTGCTTAAGTAGATCAAAACTATCAACAAAAATACTCACAAAATAATATTTATTCAACAGGAATATTTAAAAATTTGAAGTGTCATAAATAAAATAAGGATCAATACACAGAAACATTAAAATGTCTCCAGCCAGTTCTTGTATGATAGGATTCAGCCTAGCTCCACTGTCTGAATACTACAGCAGAAGATCCACATCACAACTAAAATCAAGGTTGAATATTGCATTGTTTGAAATTATACATTATTTTAAATTCTTGTGGGTGTCAGAATTAATCTAGAACTCTGAATTTACCATACCACAGAATAGATAGTATCTGCTCTACTGTGATGTACAAATCTATTGACTGCACATTGACTCCCCTTTAAACAATGGTAAATTATTGTTTCCAGTTATTTTGTTGTTGTTTTATGCTGTCATTGAACATTGTTCAAATTGTTTTTAAAAGTTTTTATTTTGGTTACACTTTAAATGCATTCTCTTTAGCTTGTGTTTCTTTTTTCTTTAAAGTCCTTTAGAAATATTTTTATACTGTCTTGGTTTTGCTTGTTTTTCAGCAGGTCATCTTACCATTGAAAGTGACTCTCTGTGACATGCTCTGTTATTACAAGTTACAGCAGTTGCACTTATTTCAACATCTCAAGTTTGCATTTGCAACTTTGCTCTACATTTGCTACCCATCTGGCACTGCAGGTTTGTTTTTTGTTGTTTTGTTTTGGTTTTTCCTTGACCAAATAATACAGAGATGGATATTTCTTTTGCATTCTTGTGCTAGATTTTTTTCTGAAGTCAGTATCAGTTAGATTTAGATAGACAAAGCACTGCCTGATGAGCACAGGGAGAACAGGTACCTAAAGCGATAGCTGTTCTCCAGCACTGTATGACAAGTCCTTTAACTCCGTCTATTAAGTTTTCGTCTTCCATTAGCATCAACTTATTTTTCCTGGACTTCCATATACTGAAAGTTTGATGAGCAAACTTGGAGCACACACAAACTGAAGATTTCCTGTTCATCATTATCTCACATGCCTGACTTACTGCAGTCTTCATTTTCTTGCCCAGAACTGACCCATGACTTGCCTCCTTAGCAAGGTAAGTTGGCAAACACAAAGAGGTATGAAGAGGTAAGTTGGCAGACAATAAAGCTGCTGCAGGCTATGGTAAAATGCTGCTGGTTGGAGTAGGGAACATAGGGTGGTGAAGAGGACGGGTCACTAGTAGCACTTTTGTAACATGCCTACAGTAATTCCAGCTGTTAGACAAAATCAGAATGACAAAAACTGTGCTGAGAGAACAGTGGTGCCTGAAACTGTATGTGGCACTTAAGTGAATTAGCCCTGAATTTTACATTCCCACAAGACACAAAGAGGGAAACGACCTGTAAAGTCAGTGTCGTATTTCACGGGGTGCACTTGAACTGGTTCTCTCAGCTTCTGCACATGTGACAGGCTGTCCCAAGATGCTGCCAGCTAATGACAGCAATGGCCTTCACTCCTCAAAATGACGGTGAAACATTTGCCTTGTCACCAAGAAGGATGTGGGCTAGTCACCTGTAATTAGAGCCAGCAGCATTTTCTGCCACACAGATGTTTTGTGGGACTGTGTGGCCTTGAGAGAAGCCAGACAGTAAGCGCTGGCAGACAGGGAGAGACTTCAGGCACAGAGAAGGGGGAAAGGGTCCGAAGCTTGAGGGGGAACCACCCATTGCCAAGCAGGGTAAAATTTCAAACATGACAATTCAGAATTGGTAAGACTGATTTCTGTCTGTGTAAATAAGTTATTAAAAAAAAAACAGCAGCAAATGAGGTCTATGAGTGACTCTGGAATTAGGCATATTTATATTGATCTTTCAATGTACTGTATTTGATAATGCCATTTCAACTGCATATCTCTAAAAGGAATATAAGTTTATTTTACTACAGTATTTTTTTTTAAATATATTAAGGCCACATTTTATTATGCCTTCAGTAGGGAAGAAGCTGAAAGGAATGCACAAACACTTAGTTTAAATTAGAAATGAAGCAGAAATTATGGTGGTTTATGCATAATGACTATTACAGATTAGATTACAAACCTAGATAAATCTGGAGCATTACATCAGGAATGGGAGCAGAGGAGTCACTACTCCTGTGTGTACTATATTGCAAAGATATTGTGACGTGTCTTAATATATAACCCGTTCAGAGCCTTCTATGGGAGGATACCTTAACTAAGGAACAGCCTGAACATCCAAGAGCCAATGCAAAAAATCATCAGTAAAAGAGGCTTTTCTAGTTGATCAAGCTGTGCCACTGAAACATTTGTTTCTTGGTGATAAGTTTGTGAGTGTGCCCCTACAGACAGTGCTACAGATGTTAGAACCTGCTTTTTAAAACTGATTCCCCCTATCTGTTGTGTTTTGGGGTTTTTTTAGCTGCAGTTTTATTTTTTCACAGTTATTGAAAGCCAGCAATTGCACATTTGAAGTCTGTTCTCAGAAAACACTGAACTATCATAATGGAAAAATTTTGGCCTCGCCCTTTTGAGTGACTTGGAGGAATTATTTTGCTTCCTTGCTCATTAAAATAATGAGAGTGGAGATTTCCTTTTCTCAAAAGATTGCAGCTGTGTACAAAAGGGGCATTCGACACTGGGAAAGATACCAGTGTAGTTGCAGGAACTTCAGTAACCAGCAATATATAAAAAAGTTGGTGACTAAACAAAACGTGCTCTATTAACTACAAATAGTTAGAAGAATCTAAGTCAAATTAAAAGGAAAACAAACAAACAAAAAAAAAGGCAATCCTATACTGAGCACCAAGAAAGGAAATAATTTGTTAGCAGGCTGCATTTACTTAAGACACATTAACAATATCTTGCAGCTTGGGGCCTCATCTGAGCAGGTAAGACTGTTTAATTTATTAAAGCTCCATGCTTTGCAAAATACAGTTAAACCTAATTCCTTGGGCATTGCATAAAAGCAGTTAAATAAGAGACAATTATTTCATATTTGTATTGATTCTAAGTGAAATAATTTTGGTGTCACTATGAAAGATTTCCACAGATTTTTTAGGTTTTTACCCACTTGCTCTCACATGGTATTAATCTGTGAACACTTCAGAGAAAGGCATTTGGGGCCAGACCTGAGTGGGAATTAGGAGACTGTGGAGGGTTGAAGTGGTACCAAACTCAGAACCTCCTCTAAAAATTAATCTGTTTCCGTCCCTGGTGAAGCAGCAGTGATTCCTTTCTACACCCTTGGGAAACCTTGAGCTGGCTCTGCACTGAACAATTAATCTTATGGCAGCAAGTAGAAGCCTCTGCACACAAAAAAAAGCAGAGCAAAACCAACCAACCAAACTGTTCTCTATTTCCCCTGTAATCATCACAAACTCTTTCTACAGCATTCAACTTTAAGCCTAATTTTTGTAGCAAAGTCCAATTTTTATAATGGTTAGACCTCAAGCAGCAGCAGGTCACAAGATGATTTTTGCTCTTCTTACATCAGAGAGGCCACAATTTCTCACTCTGCAGCGGCACACTCCTGGTAAAAGACTACAGACACATTTGGTTCTTTTTGTTTCTGCTTGTTCAAGGAAGACAATAGAAGATACAAGGATGTAAAACTGGTTTCATGAAGATGTATGTGACCACTGCAGTCAGTTCTACATTACACAAAGACCCAGCAGGCAAGTCCCTGCAGGCTGAGAAGTGTTCAGCTTGTATGTTCATTGATCAAGTAGGTACCAAATAAAAACAGAGAAAAAATCCCAGAAAAAAACCCAAAGCCAAGTATCTTCTGTTCATTTGCACCACCAGTTCTTCAACAGTTAAAAATTGTTATGGGAAAGTCCCTGTAAACAGTTATCTGCTCAATTTATAAAGGTTTTAATGTGCAAACATTTATGCACATTAGTTGACTCTAGATTCAGGACTGAGGCTCCAGTTCCTCAGGTAGTTTTCCAAAGCAATTTTTTAATGAAACAAAATCAGTAAGAGCCACTATCCAGCCAATGGTATCTCATTAGTGTGATATAAATCAAGCATAACATGACCTTGTCTTCTACTCAGATTTATTTATACTTGTTTGGGGCCAAGTCTGTTACTCTCTTGGATAAATTTTATTATATAACATTGATGGTGTTCCAACTGTTAGTGCCTACCCTAGAAATTCCCAAGGAAAATGGGAAAAAAACAGGAAAAATCCCTATCTGCCATTTGACAAAACGTCACATCTATATTCTCAAGAACAAAAAATTCCTCACATTTCTGTAGGTTTCTTTTGCAATGGAAACATAACTTGAAATTTGACAGAACCCTGAACACCAGGCACAGGTTCCATGTAACTGTTTATTACTTCACCTGCTTGCATGCTTCAGTCTATGGAGAAAGTGCAAGGAAACATTCAACATATGTTTTTTAAACATCACTTATTTTTAACATTCCCACCCAAAAGAAAACTATGGAAACAAAGTGAAGCTACATTTTGCAACTAGCCACAGTAATGCAGCAAAGTGTATGAAAAGAAACATTAGTAGAAAGCCAAATAAACTGTGTCTATTCAAATGACAGAGTACTTATCTGAAGGAATTACAGATCAATAGCTACACAGCAAGCAAAGATTCCATTCTGAGTCACAAGCTTCCTAAGACTTGAACTTTCATCCCAGGCTTAACACTGCATATCATCATCTGAGTTTTAAACCATTAGTGAGCAGCAGTGATAAACATGACACTCTGTTCTCTTAGCTTACTGAGCTTAGCTGACATGCTCTGAAACAGTCACATGGGCTGACAAACACAGAGGGAAGTCCATTTGTACAAGTTCACTTTCTCTTCAAATACATTTAAACATAACTTACCTATAAAACTAAAAAAAATTTATAATAGCATTACAATTGCTAGCCCGTAGTTTCTATCAGTGTATTATGACAAAGTGTCCCTTCTGGGACATCTCTGGGGATGGATTTTCCCTACAGACCTCAAGAAACCAACAAATAAGGAAATACATGGAGTCAGTGGGGAGCATAGACTAGACTCCTAGATAATTGCAGAAAATTATATCACACTGTCTCTTTTACACAAGTTATTTGCTTCTTAATACATGCAACTATCTCAGATGATCCAGCATTGAAAATAAATGTTCTAACCATTTTACTGATTTGGGAGCACTTATAACAACTGCTGTAATGGTAACTTGAAAATCTGCATACAGCTGCAGTGCTGTGTACAAGACATGCTGCCCTTAACTCTAACAAAGCTGTCTGGATTTGCCCACACAGATATGCTTGTTAGCTCAGGGACCAGTAACAGCAGCATCACTTTCAATGGCTTCCAGTTAACTGGGCAGTGGGTATTTCTGTTAGATCCTGCAGTCCCAGATAGCACTTCAGCCACCTAGTTTAAAGCTGATTCAGGTATGTGTAGACCACTGCAAGGACTGGAGACTGCTTTATCACAAAAGAAGTGGAAATGAGTTTACCACAGAGAAATTTGGGACCATAGAACTTTAATGCAGAATAATGAAAAGTCCTTTTCCCACAATACAAATCAGTGTCAAGTCACCTTTTGCCTTTATAACTCAGGATGACACTCACAGCTCTGCTCTGAGGGCTCAGCCTCTGGCCTGGGACCAGGAGAAAGCACTGCCATTCTGAAATGCACTCTGGGCTGGGGCAGGGGTTCTGGAGTGACACCCATCCTGTCACTACCAGGCTACAAGTGAGGTGGGAGTGTTTGCATCGGTCACAGCATTTCATGGACAACAGTGACAGAGCCAGCTGGTTTCTGGTGCTTGAAGAATACAAATTTAATTTGTATGAGGAGCCTGTATCCAGATGGCTCTGAAGTCCACGGAAGCCCAGTTTTAGGGCTCTACTTCTAGGATACCTTCACATTACTCTGGGAGAACATCTTGCTTCAGTTTATCCTTCTGCAAATTGCTACAAGCTTGGCATCTCTTACAAAGTGCCTCAGATCCACTGATAGAAAGTGCTGATCAGCAGCTAGATATTGTTATAAATCAGTGTTCATGAATATATAGAAAATCTACTCTAAAACATACACAGAACTGACCACCAGGCTGCTAAACCTCTCTCCTTTAAAGCTGCTCCAAAGCCATGGGCAAGAATGGTATCAGCCTGGGTTGTGCATCCCTGCTCACAGCAGACAGGAGCTGGCCAAGACAGGAGCTGGCCAAGAGACATGAAGGTCTAGACACCTGAGTCCCAGACCTTCTCCTGTTGGTGATGCTGACAAAAGACAGTGAGCTTCTAAGTGAGCCACAGAGCTGACACTGGACACTGCAGGTACTCACTTCCGTGGCAAGGGCAAGGCTTAGCTAAGACAGTCAAACCCCTGCAGACACTGCACTATGAAGGAGACCAAATGTGAACTCAGAGTGGTGAAAAAATCCATCCAAAGTAATGCTACAACCAAACAGCTCTTATCCAGCTTGAATGAGCTGAGTCAAGAGCTCAAAACCAGGCAGACAAATCATAATTATCTATTAAATAAATTTTCTATTCAACAGAGAAGGAAGTTGCATACCTGAGTCAACAAGTCATGGCTAACATAGTGTTTTGGTCAACACAAATTATTTTTACCAAGTTATTTTATAAGGTTTTCTCCAGTTACAATTATATAAACATAAATATTTTCTATATTATAAAATTATTGCAGTGAGCCAGTAACGTGTCTCTTTTCTGTTTGCCGCTAAATAAACTCAAAGTAAGACCATTTTTCAAGTACAGTAGAGAGTCATTAGGAGAAACTGGCAGAAACATCTGGCAGTTGATGATCAGAGACTCACATGAAATACTAAATTCAAAGTAAAGAAGAAAATTAAGTCTTGATGTGAAAACTAAGTGGTAATGCAAGACATGGATTATAGTATAGGAATGGCATTTCTTGCAAAAATACAATGAAAATGAAACTAAAGGTTTTAATGGTTGCCAGACAGTTTTGGCTCTGTGTCACCAAGTTAACCCAGGACCAATTTGCTAATTTTCTTTTGGCTGTGATTTGTCTCCTGATTAATTTCCAGCACTATCTGCAGAAATGTTTATATCTCAGGAAACATTCACCACTTCAGTGGCTAAGGTGGGAACTTTAGGTCTGTTTTGATGGTTTATTTGGTTCAGCAGACATCTATATTTATGAATTTGTCTGCCAGTGAAAGAGCTTTTATTTTGCCATTTGTTATTAATTTTCCCTGTCTAACTTGACACACACAGCTAACACTATGCTATCAGTGGCAGAAGTAGTCTGGCACGTTTGGAAGCAGAAACAATCTGGCCCATCTAGCTTAAGAAGGAAATGCAGACTCTGACGATGCAAAATGGACACATTATAAGGAGTTATGTGGCACATATTCGGACACACAGATATCTCACAGTTTTGTGCATAAGATTTGCATGTTTTATCTTCTAGTTGATGTGAGTCACATGAAATTTACCCCTGTGAGTTACATGAAATTTACCTAACAACAGAAACTGGAAGTCACTGCTGCCACCCAGCAGACGGGTGAATGCCAGCCAGCAGGTCTCAAAGCAGATCACACATCTAGAAAAGTCATGTACAGTGCAAGTGTGGATAGAAGCCTTCTAAGCATTCCTTCAGGTTCAAAGCAGGAGTAACTGCAAGGATAGCTTCAGGATGCACATAGAAAACTTGCAGACCAATTTAGGATTGGCTGTTCATGAAATCCCACCACTCCTCTGAATGGGTGCTTTGGAAAGTAATGCACAGAGGAGTACAGAGAGAGAAGATTAAGCTTTCTTATGCAAGGATGCAGGATGAACCAGCTGTGAATTTGTCACATTGAAAGGTAATGTACAAAGATAACTGCCTTTATCTTTTTGACTTTTCTGCATCTTGACATGATCATAGATAAAGATGATGTGCTGGGATACAGTAAGCATAGGCTGCCAAGACCACAGATAAATGTCCACTCAGAACTGTCAGAGTAAGACTGAGATCCAGCACAAAGTAAGCTCCTTAACTCTAGAAAAAAACCCACATTATGCAACTTGATAAATGACTAGAAAGCAGATCACACTAATCTGATTTAGTATTAACATGGTTATGTGACTTCTAGCTTGCAACTGGCCTGGGCAGACTGGCAGGCTTGTAGATAAAATAAGTAAATAAGTTTGTCTCCTGCATGATTCTAGGTAAGACATTTCACTGTCCATATTAACTGCACTAGCAGGCATGCACTGAGCAGGAGAGTTAACTGTCACCTTCCCCATGACACTGTTCAGTGGATAAATTATCTCATGTACTTGAAGATAAATATTGTCTTTACAGATAAAAATTTTTTTCTTCAAAATGCATGAAGATTTTTTGCCTTCCTTACACTTACAGATGTCTAATTTCCCATTCTATTGCTTTCTATCTACTTTCCTATTAAAGTAGCCATTTCCTAAATGTTTGTACTTGGAAAAAAAAGTAAAATCTTTTCACTATCCTTTTTCCTTTGAGAAGGTCCTTTTGAACTCTTCTTTCCATATCTTCTTATAATTACTGCTTCTTAGTCTTTTAACTCCTCTTCTAGTGAAAGATGTTGTCAGATATTTTGTTCCTCCCAAACATGAGGTCATATATTTGTCCTATTCCATTGACAATTAAAGAGTCCTTATGTTCTGCATAAACAGTTACAAGACATATATTTAAAATCATCTGAACTGAATTAAACTTTTCAGAATTATTTTAATCAGTATAAATCAATCAAATCTTTCATCTTACAGAACAGAGAACAAGGGAGGGGGAATGACCCCAGAGCCCCTGAATAGTGTGGAATAAGGCAAAGCAATGGTGCAGAAGAAAGGATTACTGTCATCATTCATTTGGCAAATTGGATGTCAAATAAGCAAAAATTAATGCCAGCAAGAAAAAAAAAAAGTATTGGTCATTTGGCATATGAGAGAATAGAAAGTGCTGGTGTCAAAGTGAAGTTAAGCCTCATGATTTTACATATAGAGTGTACATGTGAAAAAAAAAAATTGTTCCATGCTAATACAGTATCTCATCTCAAGTGTTTGCTAATATCACCTATAGAAAATCTGCTAGGAATAAGACTGCATTACCATTTATTTCATTCAATAAATACTTGCAATCAGACATGGAGTGTTTCCTCCTAAAAGATTATTCAGAGCTAAGAAATAAGATTAAAGTATACAGGACATCTGTATTGCTGCATCTGTACCTTTGTATTTCCTATCCTCAACTACCACTCTGGAGTTTTGCAAAAGGGTTTTGATCTCTCAAGTATATCAGTACTTGCCACAATACCAAAAGACATTTGCATATGACAAGCAGAAAAGAGAGGTGGCACTGTAGCAAATGAGTGACAGAAGGTAAAACTGGCAAAGACTGCCAAAGTTAGGAAAATCAAAAGTGTACACATAAGGAGCTTTTTACTTCTCTTGTTTCTCACTTTGTCACACTCTGATTCAGTGGTGCAAGTACATGAGCACAACAGCATCATCTTGTGCTTTTACACCAGCCCTGCACTATTTTGGATACAGACAAGTGGCAGCAAGTGTAAGCAGCTAAAACCGCAACACAGACAGGCACATGGCAGTCACTGCCACACTAGTAACATAATTCAAAATAATAACAACATTGCACTTAAAATTATCATCATCCTACTGTAAGTACAAAGAAACAATATTAGTGACATGAGAGACTGATGACCTTGTTTCCAAGATACCTGCTGACAGCAACATATCTATTTTTTAAAACCGATTTTCATTCATTTCAGTGGCACACATGTTCTAGATGTTGATAGTAAATATGAGAGGAATGAACCCAGAGACCATTTCAAACACTATGCTTTTGTATTTTTCTTTAAAACTAAGTGAAATAGTATTACAGTGCCCCCAGGTGGTGTAAATTGAATTCTGTCCTGTTGTCTTTTCTAGGAGCAGAGCTCTGTAAATAACACTAATCTTCAGCAGGCTGAATGAATATGGAAAAAAGTTGCACAGGAATGCAAAGCACAGCATAAGCAGAATTTATTTATCTATTTAAGGAAGGCTCTTTGCTTGAGTGTCTTGACAGCTCCTGATTTTTAAAAAGCATTCTTTTTTCATTTTTTAATATCTGTGGAAGAATCTAACAAAGCACCCAAAAAAATCTTAAATAACTTCATCATGAATTATAGGAACAAAGACAGATAGAAGAGATCCAGAGAAGAAAACCAGAAGAGAAAAGATGTAATAAATTCTGTGTGTTGGCTTTTGTTGTGAAAAGCTCCTATGTGTTTAAAAACAAAACAAAACAAACAGACAAAAAGAGCAACAAAAAAACAACCAAAGCCAACCAAGAGATGGTGTATAATTTCTCATATTTGATATGATTTCTACATATTCTGGCCTAATAGTGAGGAAAATTGCATAAATAAAACTGTATGCAATAGATTTGTTATATAACCCGAAACTTTCTGAAATTATACTGTCATTGTTAGTGCACCTCCCAAAGGCTGTCATTGCCAAAAATATTTTCCTAGTGTTTAATCTCTGGTGATGAATTGCATTTTCACCCTTATAGAAGAATTATAGTCTGAAGGAATCAGTTTTCTGAAAATGTAGGAAGTCTTTATTGTGAACTAGTTCAGTAAAACCTTTTTGTTACTAAGAGCAGATATATAAAATGATTTTTTTTTAGAGATGGACTACTTCACCACATTTCAAATAATTTCAGTATCACATATAACATAATTAAATGGCTGCAGGATGCCTAGCATTTATCACTGAATAATGTCTTTTTAAATAAATGCGAGGAAGATTAACATATCACCATAAGAATCCTCTAATCAACAATAACTAAAAGGTTTGCCAAAGATTCTGGAAGATTATAATGACTGTTATCCTATCAAGATACTCTTAAAGAAATGGCCTCTCATCTTACAAATACCAATTACATTATGGAGTAGGTGCACACAGAAAATTATGGGAATCATATCAACTGAATATGGCTTCAGCAGAGAATACACTGCAGCATTGCTTTGTCCTGCCGTCCACCCAATTCTGTCCTATTGTCTTTTCTAGAAAGACAGCTCTGTAAGAAATATTAATTTCCAGCAAGCTGGATGAACGTAGAAGACACTCACAAAACAGAGAAAGCACTACGGACCTGACTAATCTACTGTTCTTCCAGCTCATACTGGAAGGACCCAACTGCTACTCCTCAGCTTATAACCACACTCTGGTCCCTCCCCATACCCACTGCTGAAGTGTCACTTAATGTCTAGCCACTAGCACACAAACAACTCAACAATTCCAAAATCCAGACAAAAGGAATTATAGTCCCACACAACTTTAATTTTCCTGTGCAAATGATACTATGTATTCCTTACATGGTGATTTGGGAAACTCTCCTATCACAGGAAGTGTTCTGCTGATCCTTTCATCGTGTAATGATTGCCACCAGGATTTCTGAGGGTGGCCAGAAGAATTGCTGTTACATTTTTCACGGCTATCTTTACAGACTGTACCCCAAAAAGAAAACCAATGTAAACTTCTCACCTGAAGTCATCCCCATCCCTCCTTTCAGTAATCACTAATTACTTTTTTTTTTTTTTTTAACCTCACTTGCACATTCAGGAAGAGTTTTACTAAAAAAACACTAGTCTGGGCTCAGAGAGAATCGATAGTGCTTACAAGCATACCCTTTATTTATTGGCAATTTACTCCTGAATTCCCCCATCTAGGCTATCAATAGGAAGGCAATCTCTTTATAGCACTAATGACTTGCGGTAAAGTATATACATCTGTTTAATACAAATAAGGGCAAACGATTTCCCAGTCTTGGTTAGATAAAATACAGCTCACAAGGGCTTATCTCACTTAGAAAGAGTAACTTGTAGCCTTCTCTCATTAAAAGGATACACTATTAGGAGACAAGTAGGAAAACACAGCCCTGGTGGAAGAAGGAAAGGGGGGAGGAACTGACAGACACGTCTGACTTGGCCTAGAAGGAAAAATTCTGAATACTAAGAATTATCTAAGCCATTGGCAGAAGAAAAGCAACAGGTAGAACTAGGTTCCCAGACAGGGAAAAAAAAAAATTATAACCAGTGATCTGGGAACTTAATCAACAGCAGTGATCTGCTGCTGGAAGCCACACTGGCAAATCAGTGTTGCTGGGGCAGGAAAAGCCCTTCATTTTGAGGACATTCAGACAAGAAAATGCTGCCCACCTTGTTATGGTTAAGAGGTTCTCTCATGAGACACAACTCGTGTCTCATGTGTCACTCAGATGGAGCAGAACTAATGCTGATAACCACTAAACAGAAATCTCTGACAATGAACTTGAAGTACATTGCCAACAGAACAACCCACGAGAAAGCTTTTCATCCTCTAACAGACTTGTTTTAGGAAAGACACCGCTTTCAGACACAGCATGCTTTGTGTGGAGCTAAACGAATCTCCCTTAGCTTTGCAACCACGCTTGGTTCCATGGCAGGCAGGACTTACCCCGGCAGAGCTTCTGGGCGCTCCTCTGGCCTTGGCGGGCTCCGTCAGTCACAAGCGGCTGCCGAGGGTCAGCGGGCTGAGAGACCGGCGGGGCCGGGGCCGGGTGCGCCGTGGGCAAGATTCCGGTTGAGCAGAATCGACCCCACAACTTCTGAACCAGGCTGGCAGGAACAAAGGCCAGAGCTGGGCTTGGGGGCTGCCGGCCGGGTCAGGGGGTGGGCGGGAGGGCCCAGGTGTGGGGCTCGGGCCCAGGTGTGGGGCTCGGGCCCAGGTGTGGGGCTCGGGCCCAGCGAGGCCTGCAGAGGAGCCCACCCACCGGAGGAGCCCACTGCTGCAGCCTGGTGATGATGCACAGGTGTTCTCTAATTCTGTAACAGCTCACAAGGGTGGCAACAGATCATAAAATCTGTTACAGAGTGGTTTATTCAATTCTACAGCACAGGACAGAGACTTAATCCTATGGGGGGGGGGGACTGTGTCCCTCAGCTGTAAGACAGTTTGCAGAGTTTCTTAACACAGTATAATTAATTCCCAAGTATCACTGGCAAAGGACACAAAACTACAAACTTTCCAACTAGGAATTCCAGGCTTAAATGTCACTGCAGATAACTAGCTTTTAGTACTGAAACTCTGTAATGATTTATTGTGAAGCATAAGAATAATATAAGATTTAGGAAAAGATTCCTTCCAGCCTCACAAAAATAATGTTATAGAACAAACTGAAGACTAAACAAGTGCCCAGTTGGCTTTATTTATAGGGCCATGTAATACAATACTCCAAATGAAGGATTTAATTAAGAGCACTGTATTAGAAGGCTGTAAAAATACAGACTACACTAGGCCCTGCAGGTAAAGAAACAAGTGGAAACAGAAAATAAGAGTTTGAGAGGTAAAGCAATTTCCCAAATTTTAAAATTCCTTGCATGATAACTGATTTTCTACACATAGCCTGCAAACTCAAGCCAACAGACAACAGGTACTAAATGGTCCTAACAATGACCTAAATGGTCAGCTCTGCCAAAGTGGCTGGGCATGCACCATCACAGAATTATCCTCTAAAATTTCTAGCCCGTGGGAAAAAAATAATCTGCAAATCTCTCTCCTAAATGTGAGAGCCTAATTTCTGCCACAGCTATAGGAAATGTTGTTTTGAATTTTTTTGCCCCTAAGTACAATACTACTATAGTCCCATACTCCTCTAAGGCAGTAACTTCATTTTTTTGCATTTTTAAATTTCTTTACATTTCTGTTACGTTGTTCTCAAGGTCATCCAATTTCTCTTGTGTGATACTGTAAACTGATGAAGACTTTTAGCTCTGCACCACTAGTGTATTCCTATTTTTTTTGCCAAGGATCATAATGAAAAATATTAAGTATAGCCTTTCCCAGAACATATATCATCCTGTGAAGATGCTCCAGCAGGAATCATCTAGTCTAAAATGATTTTGTTTTCTAGTGACTACATTATTAGCCCCAAACACTCCATTCTTAAACACAAGCATGTCTTTATGTATACTGTGCAGAAGCAATAGGAACATAGGCAGATGGCATGATTACAGACCTTCACGGATTTTCCTGCTCCCTTATCACTAAGGCTCTAAGTAATTGCATGCAGCAACACCATTTTCCCTCCTACCTCCACCACAACAATTCAGAAAAAGAAGCCTGTGCAGAGAACTTCCCTGAGTGCCCCCTTCCACAGTCATTATTTTGACACAGATCCTTATAGATGCACTTTGGGTTAATATGTACAATGCATATGCTGGGAATGCTGTCATGTACTGCACATCTCACTTTATAGTCCATCAACTGAGGCAGAAGGCACATGCATTTACAGCCACTAAATGTAAGCCAGATTGTACCTACTCATGGTTTATTTTCTTTTAGCACATACCCCTCAGCCATTTTCAGCTGCACAGAAGCAACAAGAAAAGGTACCTTGGCCATATGCATGACAAAAAGTACTGGAAGGTGAAGCAGAACGTGTGAGGTTATCTGTACTGTAGTATTTAATATTCGACAGTGTACCACAATACTTCGTTCTGAATATGTTGGAATGCACAAGTCTTGGTTGATTTGATGTTACTAATCTCAGTTTTGCTTCCCTGTCCTTTTCAAAAAGGCTACTCATCCCAGAGGCAAACCAAAATGCTCATTATTTTTTAAACGGTGGGATTAATCCTCTGCCCAAGGTGGAACTGCATCCAAATATGCTCATAAAACACTACCTTTACCACCAAGAGCAGCCCAATAAACACACACTGATTCCCCGTGTTCCCGCCGCAGGCCAGGCGGAGGCACGCGCACAACCTCATCGAGCCCCGGGGCTACGAGAGGCCGGACATCACCTCAGCGCTCCCGGAGAAAAACGACAATCAGTCCGAGAGCAGCGGAGAGGTGCCCCCATCCTCCGTTCGAAACCGGTGGAGAGCGGCGGACCGAGCACGGCGGGCAGGGGGGCTGGAAGGCCCGGCCCGGCCCGGCCTGATCTGCGCACCTAGCCGCCACCTCCGCCCGGGGCCGCCAGGGGGTGCCGTCAGCCGCGGCGGGGCACGGCCGCGCCGCACCGGGGACGGTGGGACAGACCCGGCCAAGTAAAACCGGCACGGCTGGGGCCTGGGCCCGATTCCCGGCGACCAAATTAACCTCTGTGAAGTGGCGTCTAGAGAAATGTCCGCACTCTGGAGAGGGCTTGAATGCTCCCGGGTTAATCCGTCCGAGGGCCCTTACCTGCAGTGCGATTAATCAGAGACGCCCCAAACCCATTTGTTTCCACTAAGAAGTCCTCTGACAAAACGGTCTCCGCTGCAGGCAGCGGGCCCTTTCAGTGCCCCTCCCAAGCCACCCTCCTCCCCCTCTCCCGCCGTCAGAGGGACAGAAGAAAAGCCGCTGAAGCTGTTTTATCACACTGCGGGGGCTGCGGAGATAAACCCCACATATTGTCACCTAGAAAAATGGGGATATTAGATTGCAGGAAAATCAATGTACAGGACAAACATTAATGTGCAACAATAGTCACTGATGACAGATACAAATTACTGGCAGGCCCCAGAGCACTTGTTTTAGCTCGAGTTTCAACCCAGAGGACGGGAAGGGAAGGCTACCGGAGGATCCGCGCCTGGGGACTTACCGGACGGGCCGCCGGCACGAAGCCGCGCTGCTGGAAGCCGGC
This sequence comes from Calypte anna, assembly GCF_003957555.1. Lineage (NCBI taxonomy): Eukaryota > Metazoa > Chordata > Aves > Apodiformes > Trochilidae > Calypte > Calypte anna. The sequence goes on along the minus strand of NC_044252.1, from coordinate 35,319,519 downwards.
TGCTGCCGGGGCTGCGGGTCTCGGAGAGCCGCGCACCGCCGGAGACACCGGGGTTACTGGGGTACCGCGCGTCGGGTCCCGGCACGCCCCTGGCTGCGGCCGGCACCGAAAGCGTCCCGCAGTTGCGGGAAGAGGCGGGACGCAGACACAGACGCTCTCCAGTGTCCCGGGGAAGCAAGGCGCTCTCCGCTGCCACCTCGCAGCGGGCAAGCGGTGGGGCGGCCTGCCCGGGCACAGCTCCCTCCGCTGCGGCCCCGGCCCACCTCCGCCGCCCAGCCGCCCTCCCAGGGCTGCAAATGAGCCCGCCTGGGCGGCCGGGAGTGCAGTGGAGGCCGTGCTCTTACCCTGCTCCATCGTCCCTGCACGGCAGCGGAGTCCCGGCGGGGGCTGCTCCTTCGCGAGCGGCCGCTCGGAGGCGGTGCGCAGTGTCCGGGTGAGGGCCATAGCGGCCAGGGCTGGAGTTCGTGTTCAGACGGGGAAAACCCGCGGGGTGCCTGGCGGGAGAGCCGCACGAAGCAGGAGCTCTACAGCTGTGCGACCTGGAGGAGGCACCGGCAGACAGGGATCGAGACGACCCCGGGAAGGGGCGGTGCGGGTGGGTCCGCGGGCTCCTGGGTTCGCTGGGTCACCTTCAGCAGCTCCGCGCGAGTGCGGAGGAGCAGAGCGCGGGAGGCATCCCCAGCTTCTTCCTAGTGCAGGCGGGAGTTGCAGAAAGGAGAGTGGACGGAGCTGATGGAGCTTAGTCAAGGGAGCAGGATAAACCCGTTACTGCCGCCTTTGTTGCTGTCGCCTACAACTGACTGGGGGAAAAGCAATGAAGTCGCTTATCAAAACCTTCTTTAGAGCAGCACCGGTTTTAATCTCGCGTTTATATAATAGGCTGTTTGCAAGAATGCATATTACATGGCACAGGCTCTTACAGCGACTGAAAATAAAGATTATTGACCAACCCCGAATAATCGATTCTTAAACTTACTTTCACATCGGGGCTTTTGTTTCAGGTTAAACGAAACCACGTTCACTTGTGAACAGTTCTGCCGATGGACAAAACCACACCCAAAATCCGCGCATTTAACAATTGTTCGATACGATGAAGTCGATTCATGTTTACTCTGTGAACATTTCGAAAAGTTTTAATTCCGCACTTGTGGATAGTATTTTCCTTGGTTAACAACAAAAAACGGTAGAAGGCGGCTGTAAGGCGAAGAACGCGATTTAACCCCCTTTTCCGGCATTATTTTATCTAAGAATCTCGAATCTGTTCTCTTCTTCTCTTGACATTAAGCATGTTTCGATTGAGAATAATACTTGTGGAAATTTTACTTGTGCGAACGAAGTTCGTTCCGCGATGAAGTAAAAGCCATTTTTTCGTTTAAAGATAGGGGCTTGATTACCCGCGTCCGCCGTATCCGGAGGGAGGCATCCCTCCGGGGCCGGAGCGTTTCAAACCGGCAACATGTAACGCGGCCGTTCCGTGGGCACGCCGGCAACTTTAAAGACGCACCCTAACGCAGAAGGAAGAGCTGGCGCGCAGCTCCAAGCGGAATCGGTTACCCGACACATCGACCGGTCCGGGAAGAACGCCGTCCTCCCGCCCCGAGGCAGTGTCCGGCGACCCCACGGGTGGGCAGTACTCCCAGAGGCCCGCAGAGCTCAGTGGTGGGTCCCACGGCCCAGTGAGGGCCGAGCCGGGCCAGTGCTGCGGGAGAGGGGCGGGGGTGACCCGGGCAGCTGACCCCGGCGGGCGCCGCACGGGTGGGTTTCGGTCGCCGCCGCGCGGCCACGTGCGCCTCCGCGCACTCCCACGGCCGTGACGTGTCGGGGTGGTGGCCCTCACTGCCCGGCGATTGGGCAGCGGAGGCGGCGCGGGGAGGCGGCCACCCAATGGGCGCAGGGCTGGCAGGTGCCCGCGCGGTTATCTGCGCCCGGGGGCGCGGCGCGGAGCGTCCCACGGCCGCCGCCGGGACACGCGCCCGAGCCGAGGCGCGGACCCAGCCCAGTCTCGCACTCATCCCCTCAGATTTCCCCCCCCCCCCCCTCCAGCCGGATCCCACGGACCGAGGGGGCTGTTCTTCCCAGGACTCCAGATCTGCCGGTTCTGCCGTGGTGCCCCGATTGCGCTTTTTCTGTGCTCCAGCCTGGAAATTCGTGGTGCGCGCCGCCGAGTTCTGGGGGCGGGCGGAGAAGCGCTGGGGTTTTCTGCGCCCAGAAAACTTTGGTACTTACTGTTGCTCTGAAGGCACAGCCCGAGCAGATACCGTCCCGCTTGGCGCGAGGTGACCGCGGAGCAGCTGCTAACGTGGAGGGAGGAGGACCCGCGCTCCTTGATGACCGCAAATGTTAGCGGTGGGGCAGATGGATGCTAATCGCCAGAGCGCGTTCGTCCTCAGCAGTACGCCGCTGGCCGCGCTGCACAACATGGCCGAGATGAAGACCTCTCTCTTCCCCTACACCCTGCAGAACCCCTCCGGCTTCAAGGCACCAGCTCTGGGCGGACTGAACACGCAGCTCCCCTTGGGGACGCCGCACGGTATAAGCGACATCCTGGGTCGGCCCGTGGGCTCCGCCAGCAACCTGCTGGGCGGGCTGCCCCGCATCAACGGGCTGGCGGCCTCAGCCGGGATGTACTTCAATCCTGCCGCCGTCTCCCGCTACCCGAAACCGCTGGCGGAGCTTCCGGGCCGGCCGCCCATTTTCTGGCCGGGAGTGGTGCAGGGCTCTCCCTGGAGGGATCCCCGTCTCGCCTGTCCTGGTAAGTTGGGCCGGTTCCTAGCCGGGAACGCGGTGGACGGGGCGGACGGCTCGGGTCGGCGGAGGCGGCGGGCGCGGCAGACAGGACCGCCGGAGGCGGTGCCGGTCCCGGTCCCCTCGGCTCCCGAATGTCCCCGGACCGGATCCTGCTCTAGGACCGCCGGCGTCCCGGCGGACACCGGGCCGCAGCCTGCTTAGCGCTGGGCCCCAGCTGGCACCGGTGCCGACCCCGTCTCTGACGAACCTGTTTTTCCTCCGCTTTCAGCTCAAACGGGGATGGTTTTAGACAAGGACGGCAAGAAGAAACACTCGCGACCGACTTTCTCTGGGCAGCAGATATTTGCTTTGGAGAAAACCTTCGAGCAGACGAAATACTTGGCAGGACCGGAGAGAGCCCGCCTTGCCTATTCCCTAGGGATGACCGAGAGCCAAGTGAAGGTAGGTTTCCGTGGGGTTCTACCGCCAGGGCAGTGCTGTCACGTTTTACTTTAGCAGTAATTATCAGCGACCATGAAAACTAAAACCGAACAGGGATTTTTTTTTTTTTTTTTACGGTCAAATATAATTTAACCTGCATTTAGTTATTGGATAGATCTTAGGCAAATTTTTGCGCAGCTTATTTTAGTTTTACAGTTACTTGTGCTGCAAACGATTTAAGAGGTCTAATATACATTCGGGAAAAAAAACCGCCAAACGTACCGCAAACCAAACTCCAAAAGCACTCTGCAGGTAAACGTTTTCAACGGATACTGTGTCAAATAACTGGCATAAATTTAGCTTGCATTTGCACATATAATTTTTATCACGGACTTTAGGTGCACTGAAGCATTGCGGTGCACTGGGAGCCCAAAATTCTGATTTTTCTGCCCACTGAATTCTGTTTTCAAGAGATGATTGTGCCATGAAACCGCCGGTTTTACTGTTGCACAACTCCGGCTGGTGACACCCCCCGAGGAACGGGGCGGGTGACCCAAACGTGTCCCCCCACCCCCCCTTCCCTAGTGCTGCCGGGTGCCCCGCGGCCCTTCTGCCCCCCCTGCTCTGGCGCTGCCCCAGGACCCCTGCACTGCTGGTGGGAGGGAGGGGAAGGGAAAGGGCGACTGGTCCGGTCCCGCTGTCGGGTGGACAGCGAGCTGAGCTGTACCCGGTGCCGGTGTCCAGGTCTGGTTCCAGAACAGAAGGACCAAATGGCGGAAGCGGCATGCAGCGGAGATGGCCTCAGCCAAGAAGAAGCACGACTCGGAGACGGAGAAGCTGAAGGAGAGCTCGGAGAATGAGGATGACGATGAATACAACAAGCCCCTGGACCCCAACTCAGACGATGAAAAAATCACGAGGCTATTGAAAAAGCACAAGTCCACGAACCTGTCCCTCGTCAGCCCCTGCAGCACCAGCTCGGACACCTTGTGAGGGTACGGGCATCTACTGCAGCTGCAGGCAGCCAGGCGAGCCGCTGTGGTGGGCACCGTGAGAGACAAATTGTAACTGGATGTTTAAAGTGGTGTGTTGTACAGCCCAAGATGTATGTTAAATGTATATATTTTTTACAGAATAAGTTATGAAATTATTTTCCTTCTCATCGATGTAAATTTCAGAGGAATTTTTCCAACTTTTAAGGTTTTGTTTTGTGCCCCTTTAAGGTCTTACTCCTCTTTTTGCCTTCCTGCCAATTTCCTGCTCCTAACAATCGTTTTTGTTACGTTTTGTATGGGTCACGAATTCCAAACTCAGCCACTTTGTATATAGTAAATTTCAGATTTTTGTGATGTATATTTCTAGTGTAAAAAGGGCGGTTTTCTTTCACTCCTTCTAATCAGTGTTTTGGCGTTTTGATTTCTTCTGCCTCTGGATTTTATGCTTAATAATATAAAAAGCGAAAACAACACAAAAAAGGAAGAGAGAAAAAAGGTAATTTGATTTTACAGGGGGAGGAAATGTCTCTGGAAAGAGTTTGTATAAATCAATAAATTATTTAACAAGCTTCTCTTTCAAGCGACTTTCTTCCCGCATTATTCGGTTTTGGTCCCCTTTGTGGAGGCCCGGGGGCGGCCGGGGGAACGCTGCTGGGCTGGGGGAGGCTTCGCTCCCGCTTCGCGGGTATTAGTCAGGGAGGCGCAGGCCAGAGGGTTTACCCTACCTGTTGCAGGTTGATCTCTGCCTTTCGCTTCGCTCGTCCAGGGGCCGAAATTTTTGGGGACGCCAGCCTGTCGCCTGTCCTCGCCTCGCGCCGGCAGCGGCTCCCAGCTGGTGGAGCAGGGCGAGCCCTAGGTGCGGGTGGAAGATTGCTACCCCCGAGGACAGCTTGCTGCCCCACGGGAACTTGAGATCTGGGACATCTCCTTCCCTTCATCCCCCCCCCCCCAGAAAATGAAAGAGACGGGGCTGAAGGTGCAGCCTTCGACCTGCCGTGTGCGGGGGCCAAGTCCGTGGCGGGCACAAACAGGAGAGAGGACGGGCTGGGACAAGTCCCATGCGCTGACCTGGACACCGGCAGTCGCAAAAACCCCGCAATCTTCTGAGCTTAACAGATTCTACAAGCACGGTCTGTCTCCTCACCTTCCCGCCGAGCTCCTGGAAACACAAGCCTCAGCTCGCAGGCACTGCAGCAGCGGGCCCAAAACGAGACACAGGTAATTAAGCAGCCGACGAAATGCCCCCGAGCCGGCCAAGGTTCTGCTTTTACCCTCTCAGGCATATGCGAGGCCGGTTATGTGCAAGCCAGCTCCGTTGGCAAGCCGTTTTTTTGTTTTTGTTTTTTTCTAATAAATGAGAATTTCTTTCAGCGACTCAGTTACTACTTCGCAACCTGAGTAAACGCAGCGACCTTGCTATGGCCCGGCCCCGCTGCATTCCTGCCCAGCGGGACGGGGCAGCCCGGGCGCTCCGGGCAGTGGCTAGGCCGAAGCCCTGTAGCGCCAGGTCGGCCCAGTGATCCCGGCCGGTGGCACCAGGGACCGCCGCCCGACCCTTCCTGGCAGAGCCAAGCCCCAAGGAGCAGGAGCGAGACCCGCAGCTGCTGCTGTAGCGGCTCTGCTGGGGTTCTTTATTCGCGGCGCAGCTGCCCCGAGCGGCGTCGGGGCGGTTCCCACTGCGGGAAGGGTCCGCGGAGCCTGCTCCGGTTCGTGGTCTGGCCTGTTCGGTGGTCCCGGGGCCGGGCCGGGGCCTCCCCGCCGCGCAGCCGCCCCGCGGTGTCCCAACCCGGGAGCCTGGTGCCGGCACTCCGGGCCTGCGCTCGCTCTGGTTCGTTTCGCTCACATATTTCTGTCAGGGATGAGGTTTTTTCCCCAAGAGGTCCTGCAAGTTGTTACTCACTGAGAGTTGCGGGTTGGAAGAAGACGGAGTAAATTAAGTTTAGGAATTAATCTTCATGTCCGCTTTGAACACACTGAGATAGGAAGCTTGAGCCGTGGCGAACACCAGAGCCGGTTTCCTGGCTTCTGAGGGAAAATGGGATTAAAAAAAACCATCCGCACTTGAAAGCCGGATTGATCACACCTGCTCCTGGCCCCCAGGAGCTCGAGATCCACAGTCAGTGATGAGCCCCTCGTACCTCAGGAACGCCTCCGGCTGCCGGTGGCCCGGGTCCGGGGCGAGGCCGCGGCTGCCCGGAGGCTTCAGCGGGGGGAATCGGGCAGTGGCCCTACCTGGGAACGTCCCCGCTGCTCAGCTCACCCCACACCTCCCGGGTAAGCCCTCTGGATTTGGGCTAAATGCTAAAGTCGCGCTTCATGAATTTCTGAGGGTTAAATTCGAGACTCTTTCAACAAACGACCGTGCCGGGTCACCTGTGCCTGACGGCTCCAGCTGCGGTTAGTTGATGGTCTCACAGTTCACAGCTCGGGTGAGTTGACCCCTAACAGGCTGCAGCCGGGACCAAAGAAGGCTGTATGTACTTTTTTCTAAAAGCAGAGATAATCACGAAGGAGTTTATGGTGGCATATTTACTGAACTGCTGGTGACCGGCATCTCATGAATAGCTCATAAAGTTCTATTACTCTCAGTGCATTAGCACTGCAAGACAAGCTCCTAAATGCCTTTTCCTCAGCTTGTTTTGTGTTTTGATTAACACCCGAACTGTGTTCTGTTATACAGGTTTTCATGAGAAAGATAACTGTTAATTGGCAAGAGATTAAAAGATAACTCATTAATAAGAAATGTTACAGTGATTTCCCTGTAATTCCCAATGCCCGAGTTAAAGGGACAGACACAGCCACGTTCATCATGATCAGTTTTATTGCTTGAGAACCAGAGAACTCATTTCTAAAGGCCTTCGAAGTTATGAGTTGAGTTTGCTTAAATAGAATTACTGTGTGGTTATAACGCAGCATGGCACGATAACAATACAGAGCTGCAGATACCCTTTGGGCAACAGTACTTAATATCAACCCAGATTGTACTGTTGAGAAAGCATTCTGCAAGCACACATTGAATAATTTCCAGTGGTAGTGATTTATACCAAAATCAAGCATCAATCTAATGCCATCACGCAGTCCATGAACTCTGTAGTGTTCTAAATTAAATCAATAAAACATACATTTGTGTTTCATCAACAGACTCCCTAATCACCTTTTAATGTTGTATTTAGTGGTAGGAGAAAAATGTTCGTAACAAGATTATATTGTAGGCTGCACTGAGCTACTAACCAGGAAAATTTACAGTAGGCTTGTTTTTTTTTTAACACTGTATAAATACAGTCTGTGTCCAATACAGTTGCTACCTGAAGCAAACTATTATTTTCTTCTCCTGTGTTGTTATTGTTTCAATATAGAATACTTGGCACCATAAAACAGTAACAAAAGATGGACAAAAACAGTTTACAAAATTCTGGAAAGTTACACCCAAACCTAGCTAAGAACTTCACATTCAATCCTTAATATTACATAGAAAGAAGGGATTATAGGAGTAACAAAGTGAAACTGCTAATATATGTGCTATATAGTATGCTATATATCTGTATCCAGGATGGCACTGCTATATATTATTCATTATATAAATGTTGATTGTTGGTGTACACTTAACTAAGCCTGCTAAGACTCCAACATTAACTGCTGATATGGCACTCTCAAGCATTCATATTGGACAGTATATTTAGCATAAGTTTTGGTCAGGTTTATAAATTATGTATCTGTGTATATATACACATACATACATATATATACACACACATATACGTATGTATAGAAAGCAGCTGCTGTGTGATTCAAAAACCATGTAACATGGCAGTATAGTAAATAATATGAGAAAAAAATATAAAAATGAAAAACTAAATCTAAAACACAAACCACAACAAGCCTTGGTCAACAAAGAAAATACCATTTAAAACCATCAATATCTGTATCTATACAATCCAATGTACAAAACTCCAAAGTGGTAAAGATATATAATGTTACGCATGACACTTTTAGAAGTTTATAATATGCTGAAGTAGCTTTTCCACATTGACAAACACTTATTAAAAGTTGAAAGTTGTGAAATCTAAAATACATAACATCTCTGCTGTCTATTTTGAGTTTTGGCAACAGAATAGTGACATATATATAAAAAATAATTCCACATTTCTACTTGATGTCATATGAACATACAAGACAGTGAGGTATGTGAGGCTTTTCTCAAACAGAGTCCAGATGCTGAAGCATAGTGTATGATCAGCAGTCTAAGAATGTGGCACTCAGGACTTGATTTATCAAGACAGTTGTTAGGATTATGTATTTCAGTATACAGTATGTGTGTTCCTTCCCCTCCTTGCTACAGTGTGGTTTCATGGAAAAATCTTCTCATTCCGTAGGCATCTTTTTCCTGTTGCAGAATTGGCATTTTTTTAAAAAGAAAAATAAACACAGGGGAAATGATGTAGAAAATATAAACGTGAAGGGGAAAAAATGATATTTACCACCACATCACTGCACGACACAACACTTGTGCACATTTGCAATAGGTTTACCTGCCCCAGCAGCTATTCGAAAGGACAGGAACACAGGCTGCAGCAAGTTAGGGAAAAATAGAAGTTACATATTTGAAATACAAACTTTTGTTTGTTTGTTTGTTTGTTACAGTCAGTACTAAACACAACAAAAATGCCTTTATGACTGGAAACAAAATTATGCGGTTTTTAAAAATCAATATAACTACAAAATGCACAAAAGAACTAAATTGTCCCCTTACAGATCTTTGGCCCCACTGAAATCTAAGGCAAGATTTGTTATTGATTCTATGGGAAGAGGAAGTCCTTTTTATCACAGAATTAGCTCCACTCAAAATGCCATGCTAAAAAACTGGTGGCAAGTCCACTGGTGACTTGGACACCAGGAAACAAAGCCTGCTGTTTCTGAACTGTCTGTGCTTCAGCCTCTGACACACTGAACTTTTCATTCTACTGGAGAAGTTAGTAAACTTCTGTGTTTTAACATCTGACTTGCATGACTCTGGACCAAATATCGTAAGTGCCACCTTCTTTATAAAAAAAAAAAAATACTCCGTTTCACCAGAACTCTGACCATGGAAGTATACGTCTAAATCTGTGATTTTGGATTTCTGTGTGTACATGTGTACACATCACCAAATGACCATTAAAGAGCCTTAGTGTTGTCTCTGGGACTGATCATTACCATTGTCATACAATTCACAAGTTTTTGCAAGTTTCTAGTTGAGGTTTTACATAACTTCTATATATGCTTTGAGAGGCTACGTCCTACTACTTGATCAGTCTTTTTCAAAGAGAGCAAATACTCAGTTTTGCTGTATTTCTAACTTAGCTTTCCATCTGGTATCCTCAGTACAGAAGTTTGAAAAATTCACATCTTTTATCTTTTTCTTCTCTTTCACAACTGGTATATATGTAATTCTCACATGTTGCTTAAATAGTGGAACTGCCAATATGTAATTTTACTAATAAGCAGATAGGCACCAAATTAATTTAAGATATGTTTTGGAAGCAATTTTGATGACCCAATGAGAATACTTTTGTTTTACACGACCCGTTTAAGTGCACTGACAGTTGCTCTTCATCTTGTATCATTCTAGTGCACATCATCCTCTTCTTTATTTGATTTCACAAAAGTAGCTACTCTAATATACTGGCTGATTTCAGCTGAATTCAACTTTTAAACATTTTAAATTACAAATAGGACAGAGATATAGTTGACTCAAGGTAAAATTACCAGAAACCAGTGCATACATTTTTCCTTCCTAATAACAAATACTTAAGAAGATTCAATATTAAAATGTTTAATTTAATTACCTTGTGATCCCCCATGCAGACATTTGGCCCAATGTGGTCATATATTACTATCTTCTCATCATTTTCGGACTAATTAAAAAAAAAAACAGCACAAAAAACCAACAGTAAGTTCAGGTATTCTCCAGATTACAGAAACAGAAAGAAATACAGAAGTAATTTGCGCAAATAATTCAAACCAGTTTCTGAATGAAGTGATATTAGCACGTCTTTTCTTGGCTTCTCCAGACAAAGACTCATGTAGGATGAGTTCTTATGTCCAGTACTGCCTGTAGTAATTTGTGTAATTATACATGTAAAAAACCTCACAAAATAACTGCATCTACTCCCTGCTTCTGGGACCTTGAGATGTTTCAGTGAGCAACACCTGGATAGATGGAATAAATGACTCATTTAGAACTGCATCCCATCCTTTTGCCAACAAAGGGCAACTAGCACATTTGGCTAATCCTTTTTTTAAGAACACACAATTTTTGTTGAATTAGGTGCACTGTATGCTGTTTTTTGAATTACATACAATGTTGCCTTGTAAGAGCATTTCACTTCATCTTATAGGTAATTGGTAATTTTAAATGTTCAGAGAGGTGAACGAATTATTTACTGTTTATGAGTATACCCTTTAAGCATTTCTATGAGATACATTTCTTCACGAAAAGCTTGAAGTGATTTAAAAAAAATCAGCAAATGAAGGATGACATTCCTCCAGTTTCCATTATGGGCTGCTTTCATTTTGTTCTTTGTTGAACTTTATCCTTACACACTGACTTCTTTAGGATTTGTAGCTTTGTGAATAATAAAATATACTCAATCTTTCTGCCATTTGCAATAAACATGATCTTGAGACTCTGTTTTGGTGCTCTACCACCATACTCCAGGAATAAATACAAATGCATCGCCATACAAGACAATTTGTTATTATGCTAAACCATTCCCATAAGCTAATTAAATATCCACACTCTGAAGTCTTTCACACAATCATAGATGTACCTTAAACTAGTTGGCAATTTGTTTTGTGTGAAAGTCAAGACTTTCTCATCTGTGATCAGTCAAGTTTGACTGGGCAATAACTTCATATAAACAGTAGCATTTAGGACTATAAAGTTAAAAGTGAATTATCTTTAATGCAGTAAGGAAGCTTAAGGTCAGATTTACTTTATAGCATGGTTGTCTGCCAAAAATATAAAAACATAACCTTCTGCATTGTATGCATGAGCACTTTCCAATATTTCAAGATCATAATGCCACCACCATCGGAAGTGTGGATACATTCATCAAAAGAGACTTGATAATTTACAAAGGCAGCATAAAATTGTGAATTTTCAACTGCATAATCTTTAGACAGATAAACAAATTACAGTGGCGCACAAGCAGAAACAATATACACTTGGCTGAGCATTCATTACTTCATGCTATCAGGCATCAACGCAACTCCCTAGCAGTGGGCAACCTTTGGTGTTTTAGGGCTCAGGAAGCATAAAATAACATGATGGTGAGGTAACCGACCATAGCATGATAGATGATGTTGCATGAAAGCTGTTTACAGCCCCATGTCTATACAATCTGTAATGCCTACTGTGTGGCTGCACACACTGTACAGTGTGGCAATTTGTGCATACTATCCTTCCTTTACAGAGGATTGAAACGTAGATTCACTAGTTTTTGATTGAAATAAAATACAGAATATCTAAGACATAAAAATAAATTATTTGCCTCTAAGAAAAATGAATGCAGCAAAATAATTACCTGCATAAGAATATTCCATAGCTAGTTATAACAAAAAAAATTATTAAAAATTTCATATATGCTCATATTTTAAGGATTTGTAACACTGTAATCAGTTAATTAGCACTTGCTCTCACTTTCTACACAGTTCCTTATAAAGCGCCAAAGGCTGTGCAATCAAATAAATTCTCAGTGGCATGGCAAACACTGTTTTTTCACGTAATTTTGCTGTTTCATCTATCAGCTCAGCATTCTTTTCCACTGATTATTGTCTTTAAGTTTTATGGGCCAGAACTGCAGTTTGGTTTTGAGCTGGATAAGCTAATTCCTTTATTGGTATAGACTCACTGAGTGTAACAACCATGCCAGTTTGGCCTTATCTATACCTGTAGTTTTGCATATACATTTCTGGAGATGTCTCAAACTGCATGCTTGTAATTTGCAAATGAAAAGCTGCAGAGAGAAAACTATATGCATTTAAAAAATGTAATCTTTGAATGACCCAACTGACTGGGTTTCTGTCCCACAGAGACTAAGAATTGAGATAAGTGACCTCACAGTTACAAACTTCTTTAATGCTCTTTGTTTTCCTTCGTTTAATTTTCTCCCATTATATCCAAGTTATATCCCCCTAGATAACCTGAAAGAATTCCTTCCCCTCTGTACTATTCACACTCTTCAAGCCTTTGTGTACACTTCAATCTCCTCATTCATAATTTAAAAAAAAATCTTCCCACATTGGCCACACTTTCATGGTTTTAATCCTTTGTTCTGTAGGAATTTCACAGGTTCTATCTGTAATATTTTGGGTAAAGTCTCACTTTTCCATATGATACTTCTATATAGGAAGCTTAAATAACACTTATTTTGACATTACTATTTTACTATAGAGCCTGCATTTCTCTGAGTTTCAGGTTGGGGTTTTTTTTAATTAAATACTGCAGTTCTTGCATTGTCTAAAATTTTAGGCAGAACTTCAGGCAGACACTTCTTACACATTAAGATGTGTAAGGAAGTACATCAAATTGAAATTTGACTAGCTATGGAAAAAAATGTTCTCAGCCTTTCAGTGAGTTATATCCTGCAAAGCAAACAATCTAATAATGAGATAAATAATATCGATGAGAGAAAGAAACACAAGGTTGTAGACTCCAGGGAAACAAGTTTCAAGGGTTTCATTAATTTAAACAGGAAAAAAAAAGCCATGAAGCTATAAAATATAGAATTGTTTGCAAAGATTATTTTCTGCAATTCACTCCCATTAAACTGTATTAACTATACAGGAATACAGAGACATGTGGCTTTAGGCAATTTTGGGTTTGTAAGTCTGTTATGTATGACACAATCATACAGTCTGGTCAGCAAAATATCCTCAATGCAACAGTGCTGGAAAGTCACAGCATGTTCATCCTTGCATCATGCTCATGGCCATGGCTAGCACAGTTGGAAAAATTCAGCTCAGAGTGGAAGGCATGGGTGAGATTTCCTTATATCATACACATATTTCCTGGTGTGTTCCTGATCCTTTAGAACAACTGATAACCAGTGTAACCAGGATGGATCTCCAGCTCAGAGGACAACACAGGCAGTGTCAGCTGGCACACATAATTGGCTGGCAGTGTTCCCAAAGAAAGCAAGAAAGCAGAGCTGGGTAAGCAGAATAAAAATAAGAGAAAAGGAAAATTGAAAGGTTCCTGAACTATATTTAGGTAATTTATCCTTGGATAAAGCATCACTAAGTTTACCTTAGCTCTATACACTAAAATCCCAAAATGAACTGTATATTGTAAAAGCATTGTACAACTATATTTTCAAAGCTCTAACGGAATGTCTAAATTTAGACACTTAACTGGTGTACCAAAGTTAGGAGCCCACCTGCCTTTGTCCAGGGTACAATGATAGGAGATTTGGCCCATTTAGGATCTGACATATTCTCACCACAACAGAGGGAACCTTAATCTACCACACTGGTAACCTCAAGCTGTTGCTATACAAGTTTTTCTTTTAATGTCAATACTCCTCAGTGAACAACACCTCCACTTTTGTTTGCACCTGTGCTGAATCCTCAGTAGGGCAGCATTGTTACAGTTTAGTTGACTAGACCAGGGGACTGATGGAGGACTACTGTTTTCAGTTGTTATTCTTCAAAGCAAGTACCCTGTGGTGTACATCCCAGTGCAGCAGTGGCAAACACAGAAGCGGCACAGGAGAGATGAAAGGCAGCCAGTGTTGGCAGCTCAGACACCAAAAGAAGCACTGGAGAAAGCTCATGCTTTGGTAATTTCAAGTGGGTTAACAGGAACAGATCCATATTCTGGGGTGTAAAGCATTGGAGATATGACAGTTTATTATTGCCATGGTATGCCATCTCCAGCCTGGCAAACATTTGCTACAGGCAACTGAAAATTTAAGGACAAGCAGAAGTGAATCAACTCTGCCTGCTTCTGCTGAAGACAGACAAAAGTCTGAGGCAGGTATGCAGGTCCATACTTACCTTCAGAATGAGCTCCTTGGCTGAGTGGGACATCAGTATTCTGTCGCACCAGGCTGGACATCTCGTGTTCATGTACTGCTTTCCTTGGCTGGAGTCCTCACTGTATGGGTAACTGCAAACAGATCAGTCACAACCATCAGCCATTTTTTTGCAAAGCAGCCTGAAACCTCTGGCTCAAATGGCCGCATTAAATAAAAACTCCAACTGGCAAACTCCCCTTTTAGACATGCCTATTTATCTTTCTTTTCTCCTCTCCCTTCATTTCTCATGTACTCTATTTCTCATAGATACAATCCTACTTTGGACACACATAGAATTTGAAAACTCTCACCTCCTACCTTGCGTTTTTGCATCTGAGAGCTGTTAAAGACTATCTACATGAAAGTATGAAAATCAGGTAAACAACAACTCAAGTAGAGAATAGGCTGCTGGCTGTAAGGCTCACTGTTTTCCCAGACCATTTCCAAAAATGGCACAGCTAAGTAGCCAAAGAGAAGTTTAGGAGAAATTTAGAGTGTTTGTGACAGGTTCAATTTCTTGAATATTAGGCCTGAATGAACTGAAATTTGACCTAGATAAATGTCTTTAAACAAAACCTGAAAGGCTGCTGCACATTATCTACATCTGCATGTATGGGTGTATTTAAAATGACATTTGCATTTTGTTCTGCTTATCACTGTAATAAAGGAAATACCAAGATTTTTCTGATAGGTGTGTAAAAATAACATTTCTGGTATTGTAACAAAAGGGTTTGCATGCTTGAAGAGTAACTTATTTACCACCCAACTTGATGTGATACTCTGAAGCTGAGATGTATAGCTTTCTACCAAATGGATTTACAAACTACACTGCCATTAAAAAGATTAGCCATGGCAAACATCCAAGAAAAGCGTACCGAACATATTAGAACAAACCAGTGATCTCAGTACCTTTTCCACCTCATCAAACCTAACAAGACTCATTTTCAAAACATATTATGAGAATTCAATTTGCTGCTTCACTGACATACAGAAGTACAGCTTATTTCTGAGTGTCTGTGAAATATTTTGATGATGTAATACTATTGGTAGTAGAAGCTCTTTGTCTGCAATTTAAGGGCTGAATTTTTCTGGTAACCTCTTCCTTTGGTTACTCAAGAACCCCACATGACTGAAGCTATTCTTTATGATATAAGGTATAAGAATCAATCACATTCCACACAGTCTTTCCTTTTGCAGCATTAACTGTATGCCTTTTTAAGTACAATGTTCTGTACCTGAAATGATCTGTCACTGCTATGTGTTAGAGAATTTCACCCAAGAGCCTATGTTCTGTGAAATGGTATTTATCAATTTGCTTTATTGATCTTAACGTTCTTACAGGGTGAAAACTTCTGCCAGTTTTTCAAGGTCTTCAGTGCTGATCACTCAGTCAAGAAGTTACTGTCGTTTACAAATCTTTGACAAATCAGATTTCTAGCAGTTGGGACAGAGATGAAAGTAAATATTTCAAAAGCTATCCAGACAAAATTATCTGTAGGTAATAATTTAATGCAAGAAAGTAGGGCAGTATCTTCTTTTTTATAAAGGCAGCATCCTTTACTCTGGCCAGGAGCTTGGATGAACAAGGCTTCCTCCTTCGCACCACTGCCTCTCTGGCTTGTGCAAGTTTCACTCTCAGTGAAATGCTGACCCAAACATAACAGAAAAAATGCTAACTACATACACCTCCCAAAAATTAGGAAAACTGTTTGCTCTCCCTCTACATGCTCTAGAAAGGCCACAAATACTTTGGAATATGAAGGCTTCTTTTGTAGATAGGCTCAGAAAGTGGTCATAGCTAGATATGACTCGAAATATCTGAGGGATTTTTTTTTTTTTTTGTGACTTAACAGGCTTTGGGGACAGTTTTGTTTGTTATGTCATTTAGATCTTTGAAAATAAGAGCTGTATTAGAGGTTCCTAGTTAGAGTGTCACTAATTACTGCACTGCTGCTGTTGACAGGTATTGTCAAAGATGATTGGACACCTTTACAAAAATACCTACTGCAGTGTAAGAAGTCTCTTGACATCACAAACCATCCTGTCAGGAGTGTCTTAAAACAAGCCAACAGTACTCTGTATATACCTGTGTCCTCAACTAGCATTTCCAATCAGGAAAAATGCTCCTAATGAATACTTTTCTTTGTTTAAGAATGGATAAAAGGCATTACTGATATGGGTGAAGTGTACTTTCTAGCAAGAAACAATTCACTCTGGAATTGTTAGGTGTTATTACCTTTAAAAGCTGTCTGCCACAGGCAGCTCTGCCTCCCTGCTCTTTGTCCATATAGGGAACATAGAGATGTACCCTGCTGCTGATAATCTGTTTTGGTGTTGCTTTAGGCATACTACTTCCTGTGGTCACGAAGTTCCCAGCAGTGTGGTAAGAAGTGTACCAACAGACAGCCACAAGGCAGCAGTGAGGGAAAATTAAGCAAAAAACTGCATCCTATTTCCAGATTTATGTGCTGATGTTTAGGCAAACTTTATTATGTTTCAGGGAGCGGAAGTACCTCCTATTCAAAGACCACTTGTTCTCATCTATTAATTGCCCCTACATTTTTATCATTGAATTGTTTCTAATACAAAATATTTGAGATAAAATTATAAATCATTTATGAAAACTGAGCTAGTTATGGGAAGAGCTCAGACATAATTTTGATTTGGTATGTTCTATCATTGAACTTGCTTATGGGTCCTCATACTTACTAAACCTTCTCTCACTTTAAAAGTCTTTCTACTTACATATGATATTCTGAAGCATTTTTCATTAGAAAATTATTTGATATCTTCATATTTTCTAAGAAAATTTTGGACCAATTTGCCTTTATCTCTGACACTTTCAGATTGTCTGAGATGCTTTTACCACAAGCAGGGATAGCAAACATAAGCTGCTAGTTCAAGCTTTCGCTGCTTTGAAAGTTGTAAGGCCAAAGATATAAATATATTTTGATATTTTCAACTGACAATGTCCCAACTCATCATAGTGTGAGCTGGTACATGAGTGTGATTTCAATAGAATTCCATTTGACCAATCTATGCGTAACATCCAATTTTTGCCAGCTTCCAGATTCTTGGTTTCTTCCTCCAAACTGAATTACCATTTCATATTTTCCTGCATCTGAAAGGGAGGTTTGGGCTCCCCAGTTGTCTTCCTAGCATTAACTCCATGTGATTTATCTTCGTATGCTCATCTTAGGAAGCAGAGAACTAAAGCTAAGCAATGAGACACGTTACTGTTTGAATTAAATTAGCTGCTTCATATGTACCAAAATACTAATAAGCCTTCATGATGCTCAGCCAAGCTAACAGGCCACAATATGCATCTCACTTAAGCCAAATCAGAAGGGTAAACACAATCCTGCAAACACAGTAGTTAAAGTACAATGTGTTAAACAGCTGCTCCTACACTAACACCATGGTGATCACACCAACCACCTAAGTCAAAGGTGACAATAACCAGGGGTAACCTGGGCAATCCAGCAGCAAAGGGTGAGGAGGGTAAACAGGACTCAGCCAGGATCCAGGGCATAGCACAAAACAGGAGGTTAACACCACAGTCTTTTCATCTGAATCTTTTTTATGGATTTATGTCAGGCATATTGCTTTCTGGCATAAGATGGGTATTTGGAAAATATTCCTCTACAATATACTTCAGAGTTAACATTCTGGTATCACCAGTGCACCTCTGGATATTTTTCAGTTTTAAAAAAACAAACCCAGAGCCCTTTTCTTTGTTCAGGCAGCAGCAGCTTTTCACCTTCCTCCCAGAAAGCTCCCCATGGAGGAAATCTCTCCTCCCTGCTTGTGGAGGAGAGATGGCTTGTGCCAAGCCATCACCCAAGGGTAATAACTGAGATATGTACAAGGGCACCCACAGGGAAGGTACAAAAGGCCGAGCTGTTCTTCTCTGGGTGGTCTCTGCAGAAGGGAAGGAACAAGTGAGCACATTTGAAAATAGCTTCGCTTTATGCAGAGCAGACTGGCTCACTCTCTAGTGAGAACTAGACCAGAAAAAAAGTATGTTTCATTGTGCAACTTACTAGAATAGAAAAAAGGGTCATAGGACAAAACACGAAGGTAGAGAATACATAGATTACAGACTAAACAGGGATCAGGGTAAGAGAGAATTCCAAAGGTGAAACACTATTCCAAGGGTAAATGAGATTCAACCTGCCTCCTGATGAAACATGCCAGAGCCAAGACACTGCCAATGCAGAGGGTCTGCTTCAGAAAAATAGCACAGAGAGGATATCTAAGACACAAATGTATGTCCAACCAGTAAATTACATGACAGCCTAATACAATAACATAGCCTAAAACAAGAACAGGTCACTTTACGAGAATGATTAATACATGAGATTACTGTGCACGCAAACTTATCTGAAAGCAAACCTTGCAGGTGGGTGTGAACTCGTGCTAAAATCAGCTCCTATCTATGCTATACAACAGCTACAAGAATAATTATAATAATGAATGGAGAGCAGTGATAAAGGTAACAATTGCCCACCTGTATACTGACTGACCACAATGTCGTTACTTCTTTTTTCATACCTGTCACCTTCTGCAATGGTTGCCGACTACCACAAACTGCTTCCACACTGGGCTTGCTGTTTGCTCACGGATGGGCTGTACACTGTTCAGCCCATGACTGACAGTTTAAAATTCTGAATTGTATTTAGTCTCCAATGGCTAAGGTTGCTATGGGCTACATTAGATTATAAAGGGTAATGAGATGAAAATATGAATATTCACTATATAAAGTAAAAGGCCTCAAAATATAGGCATACAGGAATGAGTGAGTAATGTCTGAAAAGAAGGGGTCTTTATGTCCTGTGTAGGGGACAGAAGGGGACCCCTTCTGTAAGAAGACCTGTGTAAAGATAGCAGACTTGTATGCAGCCTGGGATTTCTCACTAAGTTGTGATTCCTCTTTCAGCCTACCTTGGGTTTTGGCAAATTTCAGTAGATGTGGCTGGTAGGAGAGTCCATAGGTGGCTGTGGATCCATACACCAAGGTGACTGGAAGGAATCCTGAAGCTCACATTCACTAACACAGAGTCTATCAAGACCCTGTGGAAACCACTCAGATATACATTAAAATGAATTTACTGTGTTGCCTTAATGCTATTATTCTTACAGCTTCAAATTCAATTTATAGCTATTTGCATATTGATCAGTAGCTTGAAAACTTAAAGCGAACCACTGTTTTGAAAGGGCAGAAAAAAAGGCAAATTGTGGATCAATGGCTAGAAGAAAACTTTGATTTAATTTATACCCAACTAAGACCAAAGTGTAAATACTGAAAATCCTCATTCATCTGCCATTTTATCAACCACACCAAGGCTTTGGCAACGCATCATAACTTCATTAATTAGGACTTGACTTACTTTTATGCCACAAACTCAGTGGTTTTCATGGGAATCAAAGCCCTCTTAGGAAGAGCTAGAGTCAGCAGTCCAAGACTGGACATCCCAGGTCCCCAGTCAGGAAAAGAGTAGAGCCAGCTATGTCAGTGTATCAATAAGATCTCATCATAAAGTCCAGGGAATAAACAGTTCATGCTGATAAAAATGAATTTATAAGTAACTTAGTCTCCTGCGACTCAAAGGGATGTGACCTTTTCCATTTATCTCAAGAGTACACTGAATCTCAAGCATGCTTTCTGAGGGAAAAGTTTACATGACATGTATGCAATTGTGCTACTGATTTCTAGAACTCTGTGGAGACTGGGCAATTAGATGTATGCACAAACGATGAAGCAAATAAAAGAAAAGAGAAAACTGTCCTAAACGATCTTTCATTTTTGAGATATGTGAGACGCAGTACTACATGTATTCATTACCATTTTAACTAAGATACTTTGTCTTTAGTTGTTGTCCAGCATCCCACCATATAAGGCTGTAACACCATGGATCAAGAACAGAAGCAGAGTGTAATTCACAGACTGAATCAATGGACCATAATTAAAATACCATGTATAAACTGAATTCTGAAATACTTAAGAGTATCATTACGACTGCTTATAACTTCCTTCTGAATTAAAATGCTCACTAATTAGGCCCGCCCATAAGCCTGACTCAAAGTGACCAGAGCTTTCTCTGTCTACCTCCAATGAAGAAGCCTTTGATGCATTTACAGAACAAATGGATCCACCATACACTTTCCAGCTAAGACTACCTGGATCCACCATACACTTTCCAGCTAAGACTACCAAGAAGTTTAAAGAAGTAGTTTCTAAATATACAGGACTGATAATTTCCTCCTTTGTTAAAAATACAAAAGCTAAATATGACTGGATATACACAAATAATGCATTAAGCTCATGTTCACAAGCAAGCAATATATAAAAACAGCTAAATTGTGATACGTTACTGTTTTTTTTTTTTCAGAAGAAAAGAAAAAATGAGGAAAAAACAGAGAAAAAACTACTAGGAAGTGAAAGCAAGACATACAGGCCTCATATTTATTCATTCTTGCCTAAATGAAAAGGTTCTAGGTTTAAAAGAAACTGTCCTACATTAAAACCACCGCTTTTTGCCAATTCAGATACCTGGTTTTGCAGCTGGTAGCATATTGTGGTAATTTCAATGCGAAGAAAAACAAATATTATTTCTCCCAGGAAAACCAATGTGCTTAGTTTCATGAAAAGTAGGACCTTCAGTAACCCTAACAACTATGAGCCCATTTATGCCATACCTCCTGTAAGCAGGTTCTTCTTGCCATCAAAGATTCCATAATTTTTTTACAAGAACATAGATATCTAGACAGATGTTCTGGCCAAAGTCCTGGTAACTGGGTTACCCCTCCCCAGACTCACTCAAATTTAGTTGAATTTGGAGGTATTCTTTGCCTCCTTCCCCAAAGCTAGAGTCCTAGCTCTGCCCTTCCCTGTATGGCTACCAGGAAGCTACTGTAGACTTTTGGTTCCAGCTTTTGGTCCCACCTGCATTTAGTCCATGGAGGTTTCTCTCTGCTATTTGCTCCAACACTATGTAAAGGAGAGTAAGGCTCATTTATTACTTCCTCACAACTCAGGACATGGCCCTTACTAGCTGTGAGAAAAATCCTAGGTTCTATCCAGTCTATCTGTAGTTTGCAAGAAACCTAACCACTCAAATAATAATGAAAACTCAACTGAGATTTAGATTTATTTGTGAAAAAATTTTTTTCCAGGGTTTACACCTTGGCCAGACGTTCACATAATTTCACAGAGAAACCAAAAGTACAGCACAGATACAAAGATAAAAATAAACCTACTTACATCAAATGTCTGATTTTTGCTGAGAGAAGAATGACACCAAACCATATTGACAGAGAGGTTTGAAGAATCTGCAAACCATTCATGCAACAACATATTTTTGCCAAACCTTGTTCTGGCGGAAAGAACTATGTACAGAGAGTATTTCTGGTAAAAAATTCACATCTCTTTCCCTTCACCTCCTTTTAGCCTAACCAGGTGCACAACTAATGAAATGCACTCAGACCTACACATTGCTGGTCTTCTGTTATCACACTCAATCAATAAGAACAATTTAGAGCAGCGGTAACCTCTCCATGCATACTTCCATTGTCCCAAGGGATCAATATAATCAGTATTGCAGCTGGCTGGTAAGAAATAATGAGATTATGATAACAAAAAGGCAAGTTTTCTGAATTTTTTCTTAGTGCATGCCAAAACATTATACTTTTTTATCTGTCCATAAAGAACATGTCAACATTTAAGAATACTGTATCTCTCTTAAAAAAGTATACTAAAAGTATGTTTTTACCTATGATTTCTTGAACTCTGTACTTCAACTCTTTTGCGAATACAGTATTTCTTTCCCTTAAAAGCAACTGTGATATTTGCCTTCTTCATTCTTGGGAAGAGGCCATACATGTTTGGAAATATATATACCAAATTTTCCATTCATTTCTCCTGAACAGGACTGCCATTTGCAAAACTCTTGGTTTGTACAAAAGCAATACTTGTCTACTCATGGCTAAAATTCACCTAAGGGACATAGCTGATAAAAATAATGAATCTGTATTAAAAAAGCCAAATTATTCTAATAGTCTCAGAAATTAAACAATATGCTTACTGAAACTGCAGATTCTTAAGTTCCTGCCCTACTCCTCCTGGATGTCCCCTGAACAACAGCATCAGGCTCTGCACACCCCTCTGCATCTCTTACTCCTTCCTGCCACTGCTGGGCAGTTTCCTTGAGGCAAAGACTGACTTAATGATTGCAATAACATATTTTAGCAGCTTATCTGGGTCCAGTTCTTAAAAGTAGCTACACATTTCTTAGCACACAACCACATCAAGTCTATTTTGAGAGCAGCCATAAACACTGGGATCAGCTGAATCCAAAGGGTGAGCTGCTGAGCACTATGGCACTCAGACTGCACCATCACTGTTTGTGCAGGGAGGGAGGGCACATGAGAAGACTAAACAGTTATGACAGGAACCAAGATCATTATCATTCCTTCAGTGTATTCCTTCAATGTATGGGAACATGCACATTTGACCTACAGTGCTAGTAGCAATTATGCTTTAGCTAGATAGTTAAATAAACTGAGTATATATGAGTCTTACCTTGGAGGAAATGAGATGTCCAGTTCATACAATTTGTCTTTAAAGACTGACAGCTCTCTGTCAAATTCTAAAAGCTACAAAAGATAAAAATAAAAGCATTCACTCTTAAATGCTGAGCCAAAGCAATCTAAAAAAGCCACATTATATACAATGAAATAACCAGACTTTTATTACACAGGCTGAGGTATATCCCTGGTACACTGATTTATAAAACAAAGTGCAAAACATTCAGTAGTATTTCGACACATTAACCATTAATTGAGAAAAGTTTTCAAAATATTCCTTCTCGTCACAGTGAAATACAACACTGGTGCTTTGCAGCAGTGACCTATATGTACACTTACTTTTTCAAGATTGCTAAATTATTTCAAATTTTATTAGCTATCTTTTCAAAGATAAGCCAAACTAGCATTAAAAGTACAGCAAATTGATATGCTGACCAGCCCACAAAAATGCCACCAAAAGTAATATTACTTTATATTATCTTTAGCTCAGATAAGAAGGCACAATAAACACAAGGATGTGCACACCACTCTTCCTAAGCAAAGACAAGCAGTGTTTTTGTACACCTATTTTGGGTGGTCATGCCAGATAGCAGAAAGAGGGGCGTGACAATAAGTAAAATGTGTTCCCAGGCAGCAGCCAAGATATAGTACTAGAAGCAGGCATTTAACAGAGATGTTTGTAAGTCTAGATTTAATGTCCTGTATAAATAAAATACTAGTGGTTGCCAAATTTGTTTTCCCCCAGGCCTCTATAGAGAAAAAAAATAGGTGCTGCCTGTTGTTCATAAACACAAATGTGCTCATAGCAAGTCAATGATAATCACCCAGATTACACCAAGAATTGTTCTGATGGACATAAAAGACCTTATATCAGAACCATGGCTGGTGTGAAGCCTGACGTCCGAGCGCGTTAGCGAGTTAAAGACAAAAAGCTCATCATCTGCACGGTTACTGGCTGTCGCTCTCAGTGCCAGTTTCTATTTTGACAAGATGTCACCCAACATGTCCTGTGTGATGGTGCCATGTTTGCCCAATCTTCATTAATCATGTCCCATCTCACAGATGTGCTGATACCATTGTATGAATGGCAGAGGTTCCCAAAGAAATTAGATTGTGTCCCTTTTTCCCCTCTGCCACCTCATAAATCATTCCTGAAACTTGCAATTAGCAGCTACTTGTACACATTAATTATCTCTGTGAAAAGCAGCTACCTGAACCACCTGCACTCCTGATTAGCTGCCTCTCTAAGGCCCACCTGGCCTGCGTCAGCTTCTTGCTGTGCTGCTTTATGTGCCCACTTCTACAACAGAATGCCAAATAACAGGCAACTTTCCCTGTTTGAGTGCATCTGACACCAAACTCCATGAGGATATGCTGGAAAAGGTTTTGCAATATTAGTAACTGCAGAAAATTTTTATATGTTTTAAAATCTGATCAAAAGCCTAAGTTTCCAAGGTAATTGGCTAAATTTATAAACATCTGTGTGGAAACCTATGGTATGTTTCAAATAATATGCTCAATCCTAAAAATGTTTGGATGATTCACCCACTATTCCTACTGAAGCAATCTCATACCTCAGGAAAAAATGGTCCATCATGCATATTTCCAGACTGTGGTCCTGTGCTTAAGTATGTACAGACAGATGTGTAACCACAATATGTAAGTACTAACTGGCTATGCAAACAAATGTTATCATACTTTCCTGCTCCTCCTGCCTCCACCTTAGAGATATTATCTGCCCAACATGAATCTAGCTCAGGAAAAAAATCTACCATCCCCAGTAAAAATTTTTCTTTGAAATGTATGTCGACGCAGTGCAAATACATTTTTCCTACTGTTGATAAATCAACAGAGCAGAGAAGGAAAGTGGAAGCGTCAGTAGGAAGAGGGCTATTTCTGGAGTGTGAAAACTGCGTGGACTGAATAAAAGAACAATGCTCCATAGAACACAATGGTATAAATTACTCATGGGCATTCCAAGGGCTGGCAATGTTAAATGGCTGCATTGTCCTCTCACACCAATTCACACTTTCAAAAATTTATACATTCAGATTGTTCTTGCTATGATGATATTTGCAAACTAAATGAAGGCTGGGGTTTAGGGGACTAAGCATTCAGATGTGCATTATTATCCAAGGAAGTTTCTCATGTTTATTTGCTGCAGTTGCTTGTTCACTTGTGTTTGTGCTATGCAGATGAGCTGCAGACACTGGTGATGCGAGGACAGAAAACAGGAACAATACTGTATTGTCTGCCTACCAGTTCCTAAAGTTTCCCCAGGTAGAGGGACATCTTTAACCTGAAATGACAAAGCCAAAACCTCAATATGACCCAGCTGGATGTCAAAGTCCAACCAGGTGCCTAGAACAAATATTTAGGGAAAGCTCCTTGCAGTCGGTTCATCCTCACATGTAAAACAGTGAAATATTTTCACTGAATGATTTGCACAAACTTTTATTTTGTGCTCTATTTTAAATAAGTCTTCAATTTTAACAAATTATTTATTTTTTCCCTAGAAAAAATAGGTGACTATGTAACAGCATCTGTAACCTGTTCAAATGTGTCCACAAACTATGCAAACAGTCTTCTGCTCATTCTTAGGAAGAGCAATGACAAGCTACCTGTGTGTTCAGGACTGCCCAGTGTGAGCCCACCTAACAGGTTTTCTTTATTTACCTGGTAGTATTTACCACTGCAGACAGTGGGGAAGGTAATGATGAAAACTTGGAACTGTGCATTTTGAGGAAACTCCAGTGTTTCTGTAAAAGGGCATGAGGGCATGTTTTAACTTTTTTTTTTTCTTTTAAATTAAAAAGCCATTGAGTTCTCATTTAAGCCCTAAAATGCAAGACTATTGGTGAAAAACCAAGGCATTTACTAGGTCATGTCACAAACAGTTCAAAATCTCACTTTCCTTCAGCACAACTTGGGAAGAGAAGGAATGGGACCTCACACAGGTGTAATTTAATTGTATCTGCTCAATGACAGGTACACAGGTATCTGGAGCTTCTTGGAACTACAGAAAGGAATGAAAATTAATACAGGCCAGATGATATTGAGGAGCAGTCAGAATCTCACAAGGTAATGTCATTTTTAAAGAATGTAGCACTGTATTTAAAAAAAGACACCTGGAACATACTCTGTTCATGGAAACTTCCAGCACAGATTGCTCACTTATTTCCATAATGTACACTAAACAGCATTGCGAATAATGTCATGGCTGTAACAGTAAACATGAGTATGTCTGTCACTCTGTATGCCTTAAAGATGAAAAATAACAAGTTCAAAACTAAAAATCAATGTATTGTTCTATTTAATTTACTAATTTTAAGAACATCTGTAAGAACCAAATCTTTAAGGTGTTACATGACACACTGGGGTAATTTGAGCAATTACAGAGATTTTAAGATGCTGTGGCTGGAAGTTAAATCCAGAACTGTTTGTCACTGGCGGTTCAGAAGACTGTTTTTTTTCCCCAACTCAATTTCACCAATGTATTTATACTTAACTGACAGCAAGGATGATGCAGGGCCTATGGTCTACCTGCTGTAACCACTGACCTGCTGATACTGTGTCAAGATATTTGCTGTACGTGCCCAGTGACCAGCCCAATACAAATGTTTGATTAACATCTTCCAGATGAAAATACCACCCATATCTGTGAGTAACGTCTCTGTAGTGAGGCACAGGGGTAAGACATGTGGCACGTGCAGGAAGGCAGACAGACTCATCTGCTGCCCTGCGACTCTGAGAAAAACTTCATAGGGCAGAGTATGATGTTTAAAAACAGGTACAACTTACTGACAGTATTTTGTAACCTCAAGTCATCTATTTCCCTTTAGTAAACTTCATGATTTTTTTAGCTTGTATGCTCGAGCTCCCACTGACCTGAAAGGAAACTATCAGTGAAGTTCCCCACACAAACTGAAGAATGACTGTGTTTGCTGAAAAGGGTATTCCTCTCTAGTTTGAGTGAAATTAGAAGCATTTAGGACTGCTGACAGTATCAGCTGCAGTGCCCATCCCCTCCTAAGGGAATCATCAAAGGAACTGTGTGACCTGTAAAAGCTTCTGAAGAGAGTTTGTGTTTTTCCCTCCCTTCTTCCTGCCAGCACTACGTTATTCAAGTGCATTTACCTGCAAGGCTGAAGGACGAGGCACTGCCCAATGATGGACATCCTCTGCAGGATCTGGGTCCTCTCCCTGAAAGCAGGGGCAGCAGGGCTGGATGGAGGGCTGCTCAGCACCCCCAGCCTTTCCCCTGGGGCTGGAACTGGGGAGGCCGTGCTTGGTCCCGCAGCTCCCGGGCCCTGTGTGGAGAATCAGGCTGTACTCTGCCCAAAGGTAACAATCACCTGGAATACTGCACTTTGGTATTATGCAGCTTGGCAGTGATGAAAGGACTCTAGTGGTGTTTAGCTGGTTGTAAAAATGAAGGTAACTTTGCTTGCTTCAAGTGACAAGGTGCCGTTCAAAGGTTGATGTCCACTGCTACGATGCAATGGGCCACCATGCCTACAACCACACATGAACAAACGCTTTAAAACAGGGCAACTTAATTCAGTCATTGGAGTAGAACAACGGCAATTACTCATCAAGACCTACAGACCAAAGTCAGATCATTGGTAGAGCAGAAGGTGATATTAGCAGCATTTATCAAATCCATCTGCAGGGCCCACCAGAGAATTCACAGCTGTGAGAGGGAAATGAAGTTTCAGACCAAAACCAGGAGATGAGCATACAGAAATTACCTTAGAGAATTAAAATATGTAGACATTGGGCACTGGAACCTCCTTTGCCAGCCTTATATAGCAAAAAAATCTTTTTCAAGAGGCGCTGGAAATACAGAAATAGTTATCTAGCTTTCCAGTCAAACGAAAATATTTAGAAACTGATTCAGCAGACTTCAAATGCTGGGGTCTGTGGAAATGCTGACCCCTCCTATTTATCCATGAAGATGTCATACACAACTCCACTCTGGACTTATTTTAAAGGTACTGGTTTTCTTAGCTATGGCTTTGTAAAATTAATCATTACACAATTTTTAAATCTTACTGTTCTTTCACAAAGCCATTCTTTAAAATTATGTTTTGCAGAAAAAAGACAAAATTATTGAATATGTGCGTACCATTTACACTGCATTTGTATACTGCTACATTTCTGTATATTTCTGTGAATTAGTTTATACATCCTTAACAGCAGTGCTATCAAATCATAAACTCCTACATATATGAGCCTATATGGCACACAGAGAAACTGCACCAAATATACTTCTCCAAGAATTAGAAGAGTTAGGCAACGGCAATATAAGACTGTGAGCAGTGAAGGCTCCCTGTGCCTGGACTAATTGAGAAAATCTTTGATTTCAGTTGAAGCTCCCCGAGGACAATGCTGTTCTGTTCTTGTTTTGACAAGTCCTCTCTCTCTCAGAGGACACTCCAGTGGTGGACATGAACATTTTCTGATAAGTATTCCAACTTTTTCAGAAAACTGCTCTGGAAAATGCATTTAAATATTTCTGCTAAAGAAACAGTTAGGTTGCTTAAAATGTCTAGAAAGAATCACACTTTCTCTTGATGTCTACTGATCACTAGAGTAATTACTGGGGACCACTACTGGCTCTGTCTCATTAGAGCTTGCCTTGGCGTATTTCTCATTCTGAAAGACACTTTAGTGCCTCATGATGTTTGTTGGTCCTGTAGTACATGCACACACCTGAACACTGATTTGGATCAAACCTTTCCCTTACATTTTTCCAGAGGAGGCTGTAGCCCTTTGAGACATTTCACATGCTTGGATTTTGCATATATAATCTTTCAAATTGCCCGGTGTGGGTCATTTCAATCCAAGTCCACAGACTTCAGGCTGAAACCACTATAATGGATAAACTGGAATTTAAACTCCCTGCAGGCAGCTCCCCAGGGCTCAGTCACCCTCTGATCTGTAACATGAAACAGAGAACCCAGATCCTACTCTGCAGTATTTTTGTTATGTGGAAAAAAAAATAATCAGAATCCTGCTGTACTACTGAGGTCATTAGTTCTCAACAAGCAGACTAAAGTAGACATAAAATATAAACTAGTTAGTTAAGAAGTAAAACGCACAGGATCAGGTTAACTGCAGACTCTCATACATGCAGCAGCAGTTACCCGGGTGCATCAACATTCTGCTGACAACAAAAGTGTCTGTCACATTGCACAGGCTCCTTGCCAAGCACTGCTCTGCAGAAGCAAACATCCCATCCGACCAAGAGGCCCAACATCTGAAATGCAGCTCGACAGCTTCCAAACACAGGGACTACAGCTCCTGTCATCCTGCACTCCATCCTGATTTCTCCAAGGAATGCTCCTTGCTCATTAGTACATCAATGCCACGTGAAAGCAATGAGGAGCCCTTGAGCAGCACCAGTTCTCAGAGACTTTACTGGCTGTCCTGGTCTGAATGACTCCTGTTTTCTAATGCTAAAATTGGATTTTGGCACCCATTCTTCCAGGGTTCCTGTATTTGCCTTGATGGAAAAATACTGACTCTGCAAAATTGCATTTAAGCAAATTGCCTTTTTCAAAACTTCATGGTTCTAATCTTGTAATATGAGAAAACTCTACACCAGAACAACTAAATTATTTGAAACATGAAGTGGCAATAAGGAGCTGACCCAGCACACGTCTGGATTGACTCCTGCTTGCAATCTGACTTAACATTTACATTTGCTACTGAGAACAACTCATTGATAGTATTTCCTATCTCTGTCATTTTCACTTTGCAGTTTATCCAATGGCATATCAACAAACCACTAACTAAAGCAAATGCAATTCCAAGCACAGGAATGTTGGTTTTGAGTAAAGGAATAGAGGATGAAGCTATTTATGAAAATTAGGCATCTCAGATGACCATCTTAAATAAAAGAGGCAGTTTCTCCTAGGATGCGTAGTATTTCCTTTTGACCAGTCCTAGGTAACAGTTTTCCGAAGCAATCAATTTCCTTCCTCTATCCTAATTTGCCCTTATACATCAAATTCAAGATTTTATCTGGACAAGGGCTGGTTGGCTGGTTCTGCCTTTTCACCTCTGGGATCATGGTTCAAGTCAAACCCTGATGAAATGCACTTGATCGTCCTAATCTAGTTCTTAGTGGACAGTATTCCCATTATCTTTAAAAGGGTCAAAGCGAAGGCCGTTGAGAAGAGTGCATTGTGCTATATCTTATCTGTTGATTAATACATTTTCAGTGATGCCAGATCCTTAGCCTTCGTGAGCACACATATTTTCACAAAAAGCTTAATAAAGGTCCCTCATGGACTAAACCTTTCTTCTCAAGTTGCATCTAATTTCAGGATTTCCTGGAAATATGAAAAAAAATATTAAAAATAATTTACTTGTAATTTAAAAGTATGTTTGCCTGAATTGTTTGTAATAACACCTGTAAGTTAATTAGAAACATAATAGATCACTTTGAATTATTAGTTGGCACAGGGAAAACAACATCTTTGTAACTTCATTAATTTTTAAAGCACATTATAATTCTCTTCTCATACCATACCAGTTGAAGCTAAACAGACACACTGGATGATGGGAATCTACCTTCAAAGCATGATTTCACTGTTCAAAACATAGAAGATAAGTAAGAACTGCTCTCTGAAGAAGTTCACTCTTTGTTCCATGCAGAAAAGGGACTTCTAGGACTGCTGAAGGACCACTGGGGCAGCAATGTGAAGCTTTTTGTTTTTTTTTTTTTTTTTTAGCATCATAATAACTATTAAATAAGAAATGGAACCAATTCCATCTCACAGACATTTGTGCTGGAGATAGATTATTGCGCTTTTCTGAGTATCCAACTTGAATTTGTTTCAGAATGAATGTCAGTAATGATAACAGAGTGCTCCGAGTCATCTGATCACCAGCAGCCCCCTCAGTCCTGTTCTGGTGACCGACTGCCAAGGGACACGTCCCCATGAGAGCCCAAGAGCAGCAAAGGACAGCAGGCAGCAGGGATGAGCAGAGGAGCCAGCACAGATACCTAACCAGCCACCAATTTTCATGAACATCAATGGACAAATGAGATTACAGTTTTAGTAGGAACAATATCAGGTTAAACTCTTAAGATAAGTAATTAACTGATTACTTTCATGACACAGTTGTGGTCAAATTCTTATGGACAGCACATTAGTTTCTATCTGGACTGATTCGTTAATATGGTTCATGTGATGGACAGGAATGTATGCACCATTTCTCATTTCTGACTGTGGTTAAAGATTATAAAGCAATTCCTAATGATTAAATCATTACTCTGTAATCGTTAAGAGTTTTTATATTCTTACTATATATTTATTTAACTGATTACTGAAAAAAACAGCATTAAGCTATGGTACTTTTGATTATTTTTTCATTAAATAAGCTTTTGATTGTTTTGAAATTAACAGGGAAATTGCAAATGCAAGATACTTCGGGAAAAAATAATTACAGCCTGATCTATCATAAATGCTTAAAGAATTTCAAAAGAAAGATGGCAAAAGTGTAGATCTACTAGAGAATGTGGGTGGATGAGAAGCAGCAACACACAAGGGATATAGTTGTAGTTACAGGAGTTACACACTGGCCCATCTGATGCACTACAACCTTGATGTACGATTCAGAATATATGAATTAAATATTAAGACACTTGTGCATTACTGCTAAAGCTATTTCAAGAGGGTTTTCTCTTTTTTTCTATCCCTACAGAGAATGATAAATCTGGGTGTTCCTTTCTGAAGTAAAATGATACAGAATGGTCACTGCACTTCAAGATAATAAATATAGGTAACTGCTAAGCTAACTTTTTAAATAAGCTACAAGAAGGTCTGGATAAGATACAGATTAATTTGGAAAAATCAGACCTGACAGATTACTGTATGCATTTCAAACTGAATTTCTGTTTAACAATATCAGATTTTTCATAAAACCCACTCATTTTTAGAAATGCATCTTAGTATTCTTTTTGTTGATTACAATGTAAAAAAGAAGGAATAACTGTGTATGGACAATGATAAAGTAGCCTGTTGATAATAAATATTTGTCAGGTCTTGTCAGGTCTGTACACATTCCAATGTTACTGAAGAGACACCACACTGATAAAAAAGATACCCTTAGAAAAATCAATGGATTTTGAGCTACAGCGTTGCTAAATACACAGAAAACATCTATATCCAACAGCCACAGTGCTGAGAAAATTCCCAAGCCTTGCATTGGTACAGCTAAGGAAAATTTAATCTTCCCAAATACTCATCAGGGCACTCCATCCTGCAGACCTGACAGCCCCACTTATAATTAATTATACAATTTCGATGGGTATATCGACTACACAAAGCTATAAATCATAGAAAAAGTCAATAGGCATGGACACATTCAATCATGTCCCGACCAATGATTACTACTCTTAAAATACAATAATTATTTTCAGGAGCCAGCTTGAATTAAATTTCTGTCAGGATGGTACAAGACCAGCAGTTGATGAAGGATGCGATGGATTTTTTGGGTTGAATTCGGCACACAGACATTTATCCTTTTAGATAGGTAGTTTGTTTTTAGTGATCATGGTGCTGTGTGTTTAAGTAGACCATGAAGATTAGATTATCTCCAATGGCTCATTATATCGTTTATCTTTCCTTCCATGTTTGATCTGGAAGATTTCCCACTTCTTGATGCATGAATGAAATAACTGCTGATTTTGAAAAGGAATGTGCTTAAGTGGGATTCTGCCTGTGCCTCCGCACACCCACGTATGTGAAGTCAAAACAGCCCTCATCTAAAATGCCACTAGGAGTTGGTAAACAGCAGCAACAAGAATAGCTTTGATCAGCCGCAGAAACATTCTGGGAAAAATTGGAAATGCCCATTTGAGTGATTTTTTAAAAAGCTAAAAAAATTATAATAGTAATATATGTAGAGGAAAATCTGGGACAGGAATGGGATTAGTATGGAGACAGCAATTGGGATTAATGTTATTACTTCCAATTAAATGTCTCCAAACATTCTGAAAAACATCAGGGAAAGAAATGTTATGCATTTCCCAAGGATGTATTCACCTTGTAAATCTGAAGAAAAACAATCCCTAAACACAGTAGCTGTGTTTTAAGATGTGTTGCCTGGACAGGTACTTCTGGCGGCAGATGTGCTGTGAGGAGGGACAGCATTCTCAGCCAACAGGATGTGTGTCAACAGGTGCTGAAGCACTATCTCTTCTGACATCAGTGAAGTTGGGCCAACTTCCACCAGCAGGGGGTCTGGCCCTTGGAATACACATTCATGCTCCCACATGCAATATGCACATTTCTCATTTTTATCTCTGCTCAACTCTTTTTTTTTCTTCTTTTTGAATGCTTAATGTTTTACCTTAGATACATAACTCCTAGAGTCTTAGTTGAAATTGAGAAAGCTGCAAGCAATGATACAGAGATTTTCCAAAATTAAGTGGTTACATTTTGAAATAAAATTACCTTAAAGTAGATACAAAGCCACTCTCCACAGAAAAATTGTAGTCCTCATTATTACACTCATGCTCCCTGCATGCTTCCTCCTCTTAGGAAACCCTACATGAATGCCTGAACAGTGCCAGTCTGCTGCAGGGTTTGAGCTTTCTATTCTGTTTATTCAGGTTTTCCTATTACTTTGTACACTCAGAAGACCCAGATATTGTATTTTCAGAGCAGCTTTGCGTTACGGTCTTTTCCCCAGTTACCATGGTATACTGTGAAGAGCTATTAAAGAAACAGGATGCTTGAAGACACGTAGACCAGAAAACAGAGAAGAGAAGCAAATTGGTCACACATATATACTTTACAATTTTGTCTACGCTAAGGAAGGTAAACAGATGCCAAAGTTAAGAAGATGCACACAAAATAACTGGCTAAGTGAGTAGGCAATTTGGAGCAATTACTGTGTTAGATGAATTATCTTTTCTCACTTTGTAGACAGGAGGGTTGATAATGATAAAGGGCTGGTAGAGAAACACAGTTGGTATGTGAGTTTCCCACTTAGTCCTTCAAAAGTGCATAGCAATGAACTTACCGCAGTGCCATTGTTGTCTCTAAATACATCTTGATTAAAATAATCGAAGAGCTTCTTTTCTAGTTGTAGCATAACCTAAAAAAAAAAGAGAGGGGAAACATCAGTAGATCTCTTGGACTTGGTTACCTAACACACAGCTGTTGGAAGTGACCCTTTAAGAGTCACGCAACCCTTTAGAACTACATGACATTCCTATGTGTCTGAAGCTCCTTGTCAGCTTGCCCATTTGGTTGACTGGCAATCACTTAAAAAGATCCAATTAACTGAGCATTAGGTGTGACAATCTATATCCCTCCCCTCCCTTCAAATTATCAGTTTGAAACAACTATATTCATGCTTTGTAAGAAAGGAAGTGAACATTCAACAACATTTCTGTTTGCACAGGGGTACAGAAGGCATTAAGTTGTTTACCTTTCGGTCATTATCAGATTCACGAAATATTAGCTTGACTACTTCATTTGTGTCAGCTGCACGGATAGTCTGCATTGTAGCCTTTGCACATAGTGTCTAAGAAAAAAACAAGGGGAGAAAGGCAAAGTAGTTTATATGCAACATAAGGCCATGTTTCACTGAACTTTATCCATCCAGCTATCTTCAATGCCCACTTGAAAATAGGTCAAAACTTCAAATTTAGCATTTTGCTCATGATGGGTTTAAAACAGTAAACTGAATCACTGTTTGGAGAGGAACAGGCAATATTAAGACAGTATCAATCAAATAAGGCAAAATATTAATTAAATTTACTACCCTGCACACAGGTTCTTTCAGAGTTCTGACACTGTATCACAGATCACTTGTAGACATCTGCAAAAGCCATTTCCTACAGCTAAAGACTCCACAGTCCTGCTGGTTTCTGTGCTGCATTCTTAAAGCTGGTTACTACATTGGCACTACAGTTCTGCAAGTTGATTCTTGTTTGTGAAAATTTCTGCCTTTTAAATCTGTGTTTCAAGTATTACTTCTGACCAACACTGACACAGTCTGATGTTAAGTTTCAGTTCACTCTGGGGAGCAAATTCGAAAACACAAAAAACTAAGAGAGAACATCGCATTTCCAGATATTTTGCAGACTAGGTGTCTAAAACACATGATAAACCAACACATTATCAGGCACAGAGGTACCAATGTTCCAATTTCTGAGGAAGTGTCAGGCCTTGATTAATTTGCCATTCAGCAGGTTGGGGTCCACTTCAATGACAATTAAGGCTGACCTGGAGAATAACATAGAGCAGGCTGTTTGCCATAGTACAAAGAAAAAGGAACAAGTTAAGCAATTTTTAAAGGATAACTTGGGTGTGATTCAGTAAAAATTAAAAAATGTCTAAGTAAAAAATCTAATTTTTTTCCTTCAAGTCTGTGAGCAGGTACCAATTCCCCATCCCACTGAATAGGTGATGTTCCTTCAAGACAAATTTTTCTTGATTGTTCACTCCCACCCAAAAGCAGCGTTATGCCTCTAGATTAGAAACATCTAACTCTGGGTTTTAGCCTAAAAAAACTTGGCACAACCATGGCACCAACATGGCCATAAGGGTGTGTGAAATCAGTTTTCACTGGAGGAAGAAGTACTGCTCACACAGACACTGACCTAGGGTGCCCGGGGAGAACTCTGTCTGTTCTGCAGGACTTTAAGGTTGTTTTTCTGGAGGGCTTTGGAGGAGAGGAAAGATGGCAGCAGCATCTAGCTCAAGACAGCTCTGTCTTGTGAGTGAGGGGGAGAGGGTCTAGACCATCAGGGAGACTGCACTTTCGGTACCGCTTATTTGGAGCATAGAACTGCTCACTTCTCCCTTGTACCCACCCTCGTCTGCTGGGTCCATTTGGACATGTCATTACTGTTATTTCTACTACCTGTGTCTGTGGGGACACCGGTGAGGTAATCCACCAGCCATCCATTCCCAACCTGCTCCCTCCCATAGTGGCTATTGAAATTCAAAGCACAGATTAGCTAATCAGGTCAAGCCCCCCAAAATAGGGCTTTGGGCTCATGTGTCACAAATCAGTCTGGTTGCCTCTAAACAGCACACCAGATTAGAACAAGCACCCGAACAAACCAAAGCGGAAAACCTGCCGCTCTCTAAAGCTGGTTTCTAAAGCCCTAACAAATCGCTCCATCTTTCACTCATTTAAACTTTCCAAATGAGGGTCAATACGGTCCCAGAGCATCCAAATGCTAATGCGCTTAAGTGTGCTTAAGCAGCTTTCCAGGCAGAATGGGCCAAAGAAGGGCTCGAAAAGACAAGGCAGAGTTACTGTCACTGTCAAAAAGTCATTGTAGCTACCCCCAGAGTGGTTACAATTCAAGAAATTCATGATTTCTGTCTCTTAAAGGCATCTGCTTGAGAATTTTTTTTTTCTGAGCTGCTTTATCTCACAACTTCAGGCTGTCTCAGAAAGAAAAAAACCCGTGATCAGCTCTTGAGAACCAATACAGAGAAAGGACCCACATATCTTATAGCTTTCAAATTTCACAAGCACAAAAAGTTACCTTATTCACAGACAAAAAGTGATTGGGCAAAGGTTCATTTCTTATACAAGCTGGAGCACTCCTTTTTAACTCCTCCTTTCAATTTCTACAAAGTCGTAGTCACCCAAGCAGAAAACTTTGGGGAACATGTGCCTTCTTAGAAAAGTCTACTTACGAAGGGATTTTTTGTTACTGGCAAAGAAAATCAAACTGCTATGAAAATACACTGCTTCTTTCTGGGTATTCCCTCAAAGGTATTCTTTTCAAATGCAGGAGAGGGAAAATCAGATATCAAAAATCTACCCAAGTTATCTTTTTTAAAAAAAGTTCTTTTCGCTTTGGGAAACAAGATTTGGTTAAAGAGTTGCAGAGAGAACCTGGTATTCAGTTTCTGCTTAGCCAACACAGAGGTGTCTTGTTCCCATTTTCGCATACAGTGTCCACACAGGTAGATGCACCACATAGTGTTTTTTAAATATTAATTTTTAAATGATCCTTTGCAATAACTTCTGTGTACTGAATTGTCAAACATAGCAATAAATTTTCTGAAAACCGTCTTGGAACAATAAAATGCACTGCTATACAAAGCTAGAAGTGAAGGTTTTTTTTACACTAACAAGAGACAAAATGGGAATTTCTTCTAAACTCTGCAGTCATCAGAAGTTGAAAACCTTTTGATTTACAGCATAAATACAACCTTCCAAAATACATCTGCTCTGATAAATATGTATCTATAACACAACAAAATGTTTTGCACTGGTTTTCTGCATACTTACAGTAAAAAGGGATGAAAACATGAAAACAATTGTGTTATATACATAAAACATACACACACTATATTATATAATTGTTCTGTATACTGCATTTATATGTAAACACCCTAAACAGCTGTGAATTGTACTACTGGTTCCTGCTAGTAGTTCTCTGCTGAAAATTGTAGCTGATTTTTCATTGATTTTGCACTCCAGCTTTCTGAACATGTTTTAGACTCCTGAGTCCACCTCTTGATATGTGAGCTGAGTGATTGCATGCTTGTAATTACTTCAACAATTTTTTTAAAATTAAAAATCCAGTATCCAAGAACAGACTAAAACTTCCCTATTGCCTCTGTCTGATTCTAAAGATGCTTATCACTTCTCCCATTGATTTGAATTGCTCTAAAAAGAGCATTCTTTGAACTTTGAATTCTTTTTCTTAAAAAAAAAAAAAGAAAAAAAAGGTAGAATATATTCATTGCTCATTTATAATTAAAAAAGTAGTTCAGCAAAACTTGCAACTGCAATTTCCAGTAAGCCACACAGATTAAACCAGAAGTGTTTGATGATAAAAGTGCCAAGAAGGAAGTGCAGGGTCTGAAGAATGCTAACATGCTAGCTCCTCCTCACCTCTAAGGGGCTGACAGGATTTCTGGGGTATTTGGAATATACTCGCAGTAAATTCACCAAATCATGTTATGTAAGAGAAGTACAATGTGCATGCAAGAAAAACAAAGGTAAACTTTCTGAGTCAATTAAAGTTGTACATTTAGCTTACATTTACTGGACAATTAACACTAGCTTTTAATTTTATCTGCTGTTGAAGTAGACACTTATTTTAGCAAATTTTTCAAGACCTTGTAGAGGTATTTGGACATAGAGCTGATGCAAACTGGAAAATTACAGAGCTAAACTCCCCATTGTGAAGCAAGCAAAACACATCTGAGAGGACACACTTTTACTTGAAAAAAAACATTCCTCAGACTACATATCAGCTTGAGTTAGCTTTAGCTGTGTGGAAATAGCAATGTCTTAGAGATGCTACTACGCCCTTAATACTAGTAAGCTTCCAGGAGCAGGAATCTAACTTAGCAGTGAGATAAATGTTAGTTGAATACAGAACAAAATAAAAAAATATTAATGAGAAGCCACCTAATATATCAACATTTGACATCACTTGCTCTTTGAGCACTGCCTGAGGAGCGGGAATAGAGTATCTGGTCAGGATGGAGAGTGAAGCCTCCTGCGCTGCTTATGAGGCACATGTGTGGCCTGTCTTCTGATAGCAATCAATGTAAATTACATGGCACTGTCGCCTGTATTATTTCAGAAGTGATTTAACTTCCCGGGCAGTTTACAGCAACACCAACTCGAGCCCTGTGAAAATCTGGCCCAGAAGCTGCCCAAGACCTACCACATAACTCTGCTGGCCATTGCATGACCCCTTCGCTGGTATGTGGCAAAGGAGTATTTTGGTTTTATAATACCTCTTTGGGTTGCATTTGTGACAAAAAAAGCTTAGCTCTAGGACCCTATCTTTATGCTCCCAAAGACCTCACATGTCCCTAAAATAAATGATCCCACAAATCTTTGTTGGGCAGGAAAGGTGAAGTTTTCAGACAATGGGTTCCCAGTCCCCTTTCCAACCTCTCAGTTAAAATTCACTTGCTGATGCTGATAGTAAGTTTCAAATAAGTTCAAGACTTTGATTAGATCTCAATAAACCCTACCCTACTAGCAGATCTGGAACTTTGTAGCAGTCTGCTGGGAAAATCCCTTCCCTACTCCTGACAATCCTCCAGCATTAAGCATCATTACTTGATATCACGGAGGGTCCTAGTACTGGAAGAATTTTCAAAGGCAATTATTTACTTTTCCATAATTACAGGAATTGTTCCTATGGAAATCTTCTGTATATATGTAATCTTGTCCTATGATGTGTGAACTTCTTGAGGTATGTTCAGACATTTTTTTATTACTTCCCTTCCATTATTTTTCTCCTTTGGCCAAGCAGCAATACCAGCTTGAAAAATTCCTTGCTGGAAATCCTCACAGCGCTTGACCTTTTTTTACTCCAGCTTACTAAGCAAAGGACTGTATGTATTTTTGCTGTTAAGCAAAGACTTTGATGAAGCACAAAAGATCTGTGATATAAATTTGTTTCTGTAGAGAAATGTAAAATCCTCTGTTCCCTTCAATTCAGGAGGAATGAAATAAGAGGCAGCTTCTCTCCTTATAGCTAAGCTTGCTTTTATCTAACTTTCAGACCAAGAACCTTCCATTAATTTTCATTTTAAAAGCAAAATACCCTGTGAACCCCATCTGCTGTTGTGTGCCTTGTGATTGCCTTTGTTTTGAGTGGTAACTTTTGCCTCTTTGCTGATGGTGTTATTGTTTCTGCTACATCCAGACCCAATGGTTTCTTACAGCTGCATGAAATGAAAGATGGGAGCAGTAGCATAAAGTAGCAAAAACGTAAGCCAATACGTAGCAAAATTCTTTGGTGCTATCTGACTCATTTCCAAAAGTGGACACTGCAGGGTTCCACATAACTGGAGTCTGTCAGCTTTGTTCTTGCTCCTGGAAGCTGGCTGGGGCCGAGTGTGCTGCCAGCCCAGCTGCTGCAGAGGGCTCTGCACAGACCAGCATTTCCATCTCACCTCAGAACACACAGCAAGCCCGAGAAAGGCTCCCACACAGTGTTCTATTCCACCAACTAGCACTGCCAGAAAGAATAAAGTCAGGAGTTTACGTCTAAATTAATGGCAGTTTTGTAGAGAATTAGTGGCATGGCATGTCTCAAGGCTCAGCCTCTGAAGAGTGTGAACCCTTTGCTTCCAAGAAGCAGACTTACAGGTGTCATCTATGTCACACGTGATGCAACACTTAAGACACTGGTCAACAGTATTTTTTCCACTTGACTACTATTGAGCTTATGCTCAGACATGGAAATTGGAGCTGACTCTTAAGACATGAAGGGCCAGGTGATTCTGAAATCAAACCACAAATCCACCTAAAATCTGTATGATTTTAGCCTGACATTAGCTACTTTTAACCAACCACAAAGTAAGAAATATACAGAAGTTCAATGTTTTTTTTCTTCCTATCATGAATAACAGCAGCATTAACTAGGCCCTTAAACAAAGAGGGAATTTATGACCTGGAAAGAGAAGTGATGGCATGAGGCATGAGTAGCTTCTGGCTGCCAGCTCCTTGGGCCGATGCTCTTGCGAAGTCTAAGCACAGTTGAGAGATGGATGTGTGCCCTCCACCTCCATCAAATGACCACACAACTCATGGCAAAGTGGGAGAGATTTAATACTCTTCCACTGTTCCCATCTATGGGAAAAACTCCTTTCTCCTAGGTAAACTCTACATTTTAAGGAAGCAAATGTGACAGGAAAATAATTTCCAGTTCACTGCATCTGGTTTCCTGACAAGTTTTCCAAATGGGAAGTTAAATTCACTGTGTTTATAGCTGGAATGTGCTGTAGAGCATTGTGGTGCTACTAAAACTTGGCTGATGAGGTGATGCCTTACTGATGTAACACATGAATGATTTCTTGACTGCATTTTTTCCCCTTTCTCTGTTTGCCCAGTCTGCCTGACTTGACTCTTTCTTCTTGCCATCTCTCATCCATTTCTCATCCATGTACTCCCTGTCTGGTTTCACATCATTTGCTCCTTTATTCACTTTTGAAATGGAATATGAGTCCAGCAGCCTATAAATTCAAATAATCCTTTTTTAGCTAGTTATGTTCAAATAAG
This sequence comes from Calypte anna, assembly GCF_003957555.1. Classification (NCBI taxonomy): domain Eukaryota; kingdom Metazoa; phylum Chordata; class Aves; order Apodiformes; family Trochilidae; genus Calypte; species Calypte anna. Next base: position 35,278,679 of record NC_044252.1, on the reverse strand, counting down.
CTCAGAGAACGAAGAGGTGAGATTGCTATGCTGTCCTCCTCCCTAAGCAGTTGGCTGCAGCAGCACCGTGACAGGGCAGAGAAGTTGGGCTGTGGGGCTGTGGCAGGTCCCCATGCCCTGTGGCTGGCTTATGCTTCTTGAACAAGGTGCAAACCATCACAGAGTTCAGCTAGCAACAGAAACATTTATTTACACATTATTATAAATGCTTTTCAGGTAAGATGAATGAAGGATGTCTTTGCAACACACCATGCAAGGTGTGGACCCAAGATCTACTATATTCTTCCTGATAAGTGGTAAGGTGGATTGGCAGATCAGTATATGTATAACACACACCGACCTATAAAATGACTGGTAACACATGAAAACCACTTGTGGGTTAGAACAGTTAACATGGGGAGCAGGAAATAGGGCACCATGTTCTACTCACTGCCTCTCCTCCCCACCCCTGGTGAGGCAGCTTTGCATCCTCCCTGGTGTGGTTTCTGATGGTGTCAGATTGCAGGGTTTGTGCATTGCAGCAATGTTCAAAGCTCCTCCAGAACACCCTGGTGTGGTTTCTGATGGCAGAAGGACGAAGGGTTTATGTGTCACAGCAATGTTCAGAACTTGTCTAGGACACCGCATCCAGTGAGTAGGTCCAGAGCTTGGCTGCTGATAAGCAACAAATCACAATGCAGCCTTTGACTGACCTGCTACACAGCTGATCAGAGAGAGGAGGATTTTGAGGAACAGTCACTTCACACCCCTGGCTGGGATCAGGGGGGATTTAACCGAAAGATGATCCCAGCTCCTCTGACACCACCATGTGTTACTCCACTGGGAGGGCAGAAAGCAGTGCCAGAAACGCAGCCTCCATGGTCTTCTTGCTTGTGTGGACCAAAGATCCATCTGTAGGACATGGGGTCCCAATTGGGCTGACAACCAGAAGGTATATTCCACAGAGCTTCAGAAACACAGATGACTTTTTTTTTTTTCCCTTAAAGCAAACCAGGGTTCAAATATGCTGAGAAATGCAGAGAGCTCCCAGTTACACAGTGAGGAGAAAAAAAAATGCAAGTTCACAAGTGTTAATGCAACCTCATTTTAAAGCTAACAGCTGTGGACTAGTTAGCTGTATCTTTAAGTGCTGTAAAATTCATTTGTCACTTGATCGAAAGCCAACAGGCTGCAAATCTCCCAAGGCCCTCTTGTGCTGAATAGTGACAGGAGTATTCTGTTCCACCATAAGAAAACATTTGTGTGCGTCTCTGTCCGGAGTCATACATGCTACTTTAACTCATCTGCCTCCCCATTCTCTGCAGCCCAGGAGGACAAATTGCTCACTGTGGCTCCCTTTCAGAGGCAGTACAGCGCGCAAAGAATCATGACTGAGCAGAAACACAAGAAACAGGCACATAAAAATTCATCACTTTGGCCTCCTGACCTCTTGCCACTGGGTTTGGCAAACCCTGCCTCAAAAAGTAGCACCAAGGGAGAGCTAAGCAGACTGGATGAGTGAAATTACTGACAAAAAAATATCTTGGACACAGGAAAACCCCACCAGATGCTTCATTGTCTTTGCAGAGAAGTGGTGCTGAAAAGGGGGTGATCTACCACATGGCATATTGGGTGGAATAAGTAGTGCCATTGTTTCAGAGCAGCTCTGTCACTTTACTGACTGCAATACAAAGAGGTGTAAAGCAAGATTTAATCCTGACTTTTTAGTCAGCAGATTAAAACCAATCATGCCAGATGTCCACAAGACTGTTTAACATACAGAAAGCTTTTTCATACTCTACAAAAAGGTGAAAGCTGTAATAACTTCTTCTTTATTTCCTCTAGAGAGGCCTTTTCCACTCACTTTTAGTTGGAAAAAAAGGGAGATGTTGTAATGGATTTTAAGATGTGCTATTAATTTTTGCTCTAGCCTTTGCTCTTTTCCCTTTTGAGACAAAGCTAAACAAGATAAATACTTTTACCCATCCAAAATCAGATAAGTAAGGCAAAGAAAACTGCTGGTGTAAGAAGTTGTGATTTCAAAACAGTAAGGATGGAAATGGACGTGATCAGCAGTATTCACAACAGAATATAAAACTGCTCTTGTGGTGTGCAACAGAAACCCTACAGGACCAGGGGGGCAGTGCTGGCCCCGGCCTGGCAGCCTGAGGGGAGAGGACAGGAGCAGGGAAATGCTGCCAGGGGATGTCACCTCCACTGAAGTGGGACCCAGGAACCCAATCCAGGTCATCAGAAGCTACAAGCAGCTCTGAAATATGACTGCTGAGAAGTGATACTCTAACTTAAAAATACTCCCTCTGTGCCCTTACTCCAACTCATCTACTTCACAGTGCTTTCTTAATATGCTGCTCTCTTCTTCTTCTATTGATAAACATATAAATACTCTATAAAAATATTACCACAAATGATATAAATTCAATAATTTCTATACTTTAAAAACACATTTAATATTTTTTCTGTTGCATTATAAAAGCGCTAAAAAGAATTTGCTTATTAGTGTCCCCTCCTGAATTTCCATAGGCAGAAATGTCACTAAATTAAATGAAAAACATAATGTATAATTTCTCATATTAAATTGCAAATAATTCATGCACTGAAGAAAAATAATTTAATCTTTGCAAGAAAAAAAGAGACATTCCTTTAAAGGAATGTACTTAAAATTTCAGTATTATTTCAGTATTAGGCTGTCAGTATCATGTATATAATTTACTAATTCAGAAACTAAATAGCAGCATGAAAACCCCTTGCTTGGTATCCCTTATCCATCAGTTGCCTGTGGATTAAAAAAAAACCCAACCTATGGATATCATTTGGTTTCTTGCCATGGACTTCAAAGCTCCTAAAAGTAATCTTACTGAATCACTGACCTAAAACAGTACTATAAAAACCATTTTCTTCATTTTATGTCTAGTCAAGTCTATGAAAATGAAAACAGTTAAGATCACAGGATATACAAACTAGCAAGACATTGCTTTAGTTATTCTGACACTAAGTTAAGGACAGACAAAACTTTTAACCATCTTTTTAGTATTTTCAGATAAACAGATGTAGCCTCTTACTACTGTTACTGAAGCTGTGAGAGGATGCTCTATCCATCGATCTAAACCAGCTGTACATGTAACTGCAGATGTTCCTCCCTCCTGCCACCAACTGAACTATTTTTATCCTTTAAAACTAGGGTGCCACTTCTGGAATTGATACAAGACGAAAGGGTAAGCACGTTTTGGTTAATCACGATTTACAGCCCTATACACCACAGCCACACTTACAAGACCAGTGCTGTGATCTCTTCCTGGAAAACGTATTTCATTCTATTAATTAAACTGCACTATTTGTCTATCATTACCATCCTTACTGTATTCTTGTACCATGTGAGTAATTTTGGAGAGGCAGACAAGGTCATTTATGCTTCTCTTTTCCAAAGTGTATTGTGATAACTGAAAGGTGTAACACACTTGATTTAAATCTTCAGGCATCTCATTACCATCCTGAAGAGGCATGGGCTAGCACCATAACAAAGATGATGGTATTTTCTTTCTAACAAAGTCCAACTGTAGAGTGTCAAGCTATCTAAGAGGAAACAATCAGCTAAATGTAAATCTGACTAGATTTCTGCAAGCTAAACACTTATTTCACCACTACTTAATTCCACTCTGGAATTTGCACAGATTAAAAATTATAATTCTATTCCCTACTTCTGAATTTCTTCAAGGAAGTCTTGTGGGTGGCCTTCAAGATACATTTTACCAATTTTTCATGCCCATCCCTCGAAATGTGACCCTGCTCCTGTGCTTTTATCTCTCTGACAACTTCACACAGGAAAACATGCAGCCCCTCTGATAGCATGAAATCGGAAACAATAGCCTCTGGAAACAAAAGGAAGTAGGGAGGCAGGGTACAGTCCAGGTCCTGGGTGATTTTAGGCACAAAGAGATGTTCATAGGACCTGATACCCTGAGCAAGCTGAAAGAAAAAGCCTGTAAAAGAAATTGACCTCAAAAATAACATATAGAATAGCCTTAAATAAAGGCAAAGCGATACAGCTTTCAATGATAAATCTGAGCAAAGAAAACCAAAGTGGCACCAGGAATTTCAATGATGCATTTTTCTTTTTCAATGAACTCTACATTTTTAAATCTACAAATTGCTCAACTCTCAACTTAGTTTACAAGTCTCCCATATCCATTAGAAGGTTACAATACATGCATTTCTTGTTTCTTGCAACTAATCACCATCGCTGGGAACACCTAGTGAAGCCCTGAAATATAGGCTAATGCTATTATTTTAAAAGCTCCTGATAGCTCAACAAAGAGGAATACGCTGAAAGAATCTTGATTGGAAAAAATCTTAACACTAGCTGTTGGAACAAATTATGTTCAATCTCCTCTTTTCATGTGCATTATTTCAGATTCAAAAAGCCCTACGTAAAGAATCTATGAAGCGCTGTCCTGAATTGGACCCGGGTTCTATTTCACAAAAGCCAAAATGCACCATTTACAAATGAAACAAAGTGCAGAATCACTTCCCTGACTGAAGTTTCTGCTTTTGTGATTAAAACTCTCTTCCTCTTTCTTGAAGAGCCTGCCATCCAAAAGGCCCTGTGCCATGCTCCAATGCACAAAATACATGTATTCATCACAGGAGAAAAAAACCCTGGAAAATTTGGCACAAAGGCGAGTGCATAGCTTAAGTTCTGTTTAGGATAGCCCTTGCTTGAACTCTGCACATTTGCATAGATTTTACCTATTGGTTGTCTCTATCAGGAATACAGTAGATAACTGAAAGAAATGTTTCATCAACTGTTTGCAGTCAGATGCAGATTTATTGTGTTGATTACCAGCATCAATGAGATGCATATGGTAAAGAAATAAAGAAGTGGTACCTTCCTTCACCAGCATGACACTCTGCAGAAATATTTTTAATGAAAAGAAGGATCCGAGAGAGAAGGTATTTAAATCTGCTTTGGAAGCTTTAAGAAATTACTAGTCAAAACTCAAGCCAAAAGTGACCATGCATTTGTCCAGTCTAACCACACACACCACAGACCACTACACTGCACCATTTTCCACCTGAACTGAAGCAAACACCATCTCTCTTAGTAAAACAAATCTTCAGAAAGACATTAGCTCTCAATAAGACATGGGACATTCACCGATCTCTGGATGTCGCTCCTATTAATCACTTTTGTGCCTAATTTCTCATGCATAGTTCTTCATTAGAAATAGTCCGCTAGTGGCTTCTTTACACTATTTAGACATGAAAGGAATAGGAACTTTGCTGTAAACATAGCAGAATGTGGAAACTGCTGTCTTCTAACTGCAGACTCCTGGGAATTCCTCTCTGAGCTGCTGGCCAGGTCTATTCAAATCAGATTTAAAGGAGGTCTGCAAAAGCCTAGATCAGCAAACCTGATTCTACTTGTGAAAGTAATTCCTCCATGGCATCCAGAGCTGGCCTAGCATCTTGGTGAAAAGACAAGGTGCCTTACTCTCCTCTCATGACAAACCATGTTTTTTCAACACATGAAGACACCTGATAGATTCCAATATACCAGCTCTGCAGCCACATAAACTTTACAATCTAAAAAAAGCTATGCCTAAAGATATATTAATTACATACACCATGACACTACCATGGGAGCTGAGGTTGAGCTGCCTGCCTCAATGACTTCTACTGTTCCAACTGCTAAGGGCAGCTCAGTGCTCCTACACATGCAAAAAGCCAAATGAGAAGCCAAGCAACAGTATGATTGCAGTGAACTCATTATGCCATATGATCACTTGTTTACCATTATCATCCAGGTTGGTAATCTCATGACCTTGTTCAAGAATATTTTGGGATTACATGATATTTTTCAATTTATTTCTCACTAGCAACTTTTCCACTAGCTTGCTTGACATTATTGTCAAGCCAATGAGCTTTCATCCCATGAAAACCTTACTTGGTGCTTGCCTCCTTTCTTCCCCTTCAACCTCACACACAAACCTATCTCTCTTTCAGCATTCTGTAACATCCCAGGCACTACAATTCATTCGAAATCAACAATAAAGACTGTTGGCTACAGATGGACAATTAAAATTGGCTACTCCTAGTAGTTAAAATCTTCCTCCATTACTAATAGACCACTGCATACTTTATACTCTTCATGTGATAAGCATTTTCTGATTCTTTTACTAAGTAGAGCAGAAATACACACAGAAGACATCTGCTATTTCTGAACACCTCTCTGCCTAACCACCACAAAAGCTGTACTCCAGCAAACACACCTTGAGCAGCCTTTGTGCACAGACAGGGCTGCAGTCATGGTCATGGGGACAGTGCACAGAAAGAAGATGGATGCCACTCAACTTCCACCTGCTGCTTCAACAGTCAGGACACACCACCCAGGTGTGTCACAGGTGGATGAAAACTTTCCTGTTTTTTAAACCCACACAGAAATACAAGAAGTTAAAAGGAATTTTCAGCACATTCAAGGCAAACATTAACTCTGAATTTTCTACTACAAGATGAGAACAGAGCTTTCAAACATTTCTCCAGCATCCAACATCAACACCCTCATGAAATTCAGCACTCGTTAAAATGGCAAAAACAAAAAGACAAAAAAGAACCCCAAACCTTGCTGTTTTATTCAACGTAATTTGCAAGTGGGATAATACTTGAAAGAGTTGTACTTGGTAAGCCTTCAACACCTATTGAAAAGAAATTCTCTTATCTACACAGTGGATACTTACTGCTCCTTATCTAACTTTTTGGACTGACTTCAGATACTTCAGAGTGAGAAAATCAAAGCAGGCTAGGGTTTAGAATGGTGTTTAAAAATACTTTTCTTTTTTTTTTTTTTGAGGAATGTTAATAACTTAGTATTACTTGAATGTTGCAATACTATCCATAAAATTTCATTTCATCTGTAACTGGACTCCATAAAAGACAACCCCTTTAACTTCTTGGAACCATGTGCAGGAAATTCAGCTGCCAGCATTAAAGGATTTTAAAATTACCATTACAAAGCCACCATAAATTAGCACACAGAGCTGCTCAGTTTAAATACTGTAACATTATAAGCTTCTATTCGAGTTTTACTTAGTTCTAGAAAACTATAAAAGGCAGGAACAGTGTTAATGGTAACAGCCTACCCACAGTTTTCTATATCTACCCAATGTACATTCAAAGCTGAAGAAAATCTGTGAAACTAACTGGCAAAAATTCAAAACAGTCAAAACAGTCGGCTGTAAAGAAATCATAAGCAAAAATAATCCTTCTTTTCAATGGTCACAAGTTTTCAACCAGAAATTCGACAACAAGGAATCAGTGCAAGCTATTTGCTAAAGCACACACAACATGCAATGCCAGGCAACTGTTCAAGACTTCCCCAGACCCAAACTACAACAGAATTATAGCCTTAATTTTATCTACGATTTTATTGTTTGTCATTGTTTTTCAGAGTTACTCTGCTGTCAATATTTGAAGAAGAGAATCCTGTTTTAATAGCGATTTCCAAAAGACTTTGAATCACTGTCTCCATAATGCATATATTTTAAGGCAAGTGCATGCAAAAGGTGGAGGTAAAACCGCTTACTGAATTTAATCGATACAAGACATCAGGCAACTATCATCTAGTATTAATTTTTTATAATGTAAAATACCTAGTAAGCAGAAAAAAATCAACCCACAAATTTACAACCCACTTTGGCAATCTCTAATTTAAATCTCTGGTATACTCTGCACCTTTGGCTTATGTTCCGTTGCTGTCATTCAAGCATTCAGTTCATACTTGACTTTACTTCAAAGCTGGTAATGATGGGTTGCACAGTGCCACCTTCTCCAATACTTCTATGGTTGAAGGGCGGAGAATATAAGCAGTGGAGCTACAGTCTGGAACTTTTTTGTTTAGGAGCTAAGCTGCAGGGACTTCTTGACTGAGAAAACCCCAAACAAGAGTGAGGGGGAAACATGGGATCCATATGAAAGCCCAACTCTACTCAGGCTAAGCTTTTGCAAGCTTAATGGCAGTACTGCAGTTACACAATGTTCATCTGAAAACATATAAAGAATTAAAAGCACCTGAATTTTCAGGGAAGCTTTAGTTATATGAACAGAAGTAATCTCAAGATAGTATTATAGAAACAGAGAGTGGTTTCCATAAAGAGTTATCTAGAATATGCATTTCTTTCCTGTGTCTGTGGAAGTGAGGTTATCCACACAGAGGTACTATCTGTGCCTTGAACAAACCCTGGGCCCTTGTACAGCTTTTTTCCACCTTGGAGAAACAGTCTCCAAGGAGTACAAAAGGGCTGACCTCTACTAGAAAGTGCTATTTAACTGACAGTGTTCATTTATCCCACTGAAACAGCAAGTTACAAAAGTGTTTAGAAAGTCAGTCACAAAGAAGTGGTCCTCTAACTACCCAATGTTATGTTAAAAAAAATAATCAAGGAAACAACAAAAACCAGAAAAAGCCAGATGAAAGATCGTAATGACTGTGGAGAAATATCTGCTTGGATAATATACTTTCTCCTTCCACTGCAAGACACCATAAAGAAATATGATAATTTTCAAGGATTTTATTGGCATTGTCTTCACTAATCAAAGGAGAAAAAAAAAATCTATTCTATGATTGTTGAGAATAACAACAGACTGTATAGGTCAAAAATTGACTGACATCACTCTGGACAAGCATTATTGAGACACACAAAGAAGCTGTTGTGCCTTTAAGCTTATGGTACATTGCAATGCAGTAAATGAAAAGCCACTATTATGAGGGGATGTTTATGTCAGTATCTGAAACAGATCTTCTTTTTACTAGGATAATACTGTCTTAAATTGTTAACTGTTTATCAGATAAACAACATGTGATAAAGATCCTATAAAATTTTTTCGTAAAATTTGTTCTAACTCTTTAATAGCTTTACATATTAAATTATTATACATTATTGAGCCTTATGATAGCTTATAATAGCTGTAAATAACATCCTAACACAGCTCTTGTGTAAGCAGTCATGCAAAAGATCAGGATTAGATTTTAAATAGCATAAGGATTAGATGCTAGCATTAATCACAGAAGATGATGGATTAGTCACCACAAGAAACTCATACCCCACTCCCTCCCCAACTCTTCACTTAGAAAGTATTTAAGGCTTCACATAAGAAGAAACTAATTTGATCTCCATGGTCAGGCTATAGATTTAGAGATGTTTTACATGGTACAGAATACAGAGAACCTCTATGGTGACATCTTACCAAGACAGAGGTGATGCCATCTTGAAGATGCAGCACCCACAAGCCGTACTGCTCATGGTCCTTCAGACCTTTGGCAAGGATTAGAGAGAAGCAGGAGAATGGCCCCAACTCCATCAACCCATCCCCTAAACCTTTTCAGCAGACAGGTGACACAAATAGCCTTTGGGTAGAGGAGCATTTAAAACAACACTACCTGCCTCCTCTTCTCATGGAGGGAGCTTAAAATAAAGCAATTTGCTACAGCTACCCCTACATTCAGTAGGTCTTAACAGGCACAATCCCTTGCTCTGCTCTCCAGGTCTGAATTTGCCACTCACTCACACATGATGGCTAGCTATTAGTTTGGACAAAACGGCATTTTGACTGACTAATGAAGTTTTTAGGTTTGGGGTTTTTTCCTTGCTTTTGCTTTTTTTTTTTTTTTTTTTTTTTTCCCCGAGGCAGAGTAACTTAAAAATGAAGTGGTTGGACAATCAACATTTCCTTTAATAACGCACAAAACAGTAAAATATAGTGGAGACCTGCATTCAATCCAAATCTTCTAAAAACTATGTTCTCTACTACCACTGAGCAAGTCTTCCTCAGAAAGATCAGAGAACAGAAGCTGCTTCCCTATTTATTACCCCTTTGCTATAGAAATAACACAGAAAGTACCATGGGGGAGACAGAAGCTTCACATTCTCATTCCAAGTTGCTGAGTAGTTGAGGGCATGTCTTCTGAGCCCTCTTAAAATTAATATTGACGTCTATGCTAAACTGAAGGAAAATGGGGACTTTCACTGTTTGCCTGTAAGTTAACCTTAACGTAGAGAGGTCCAAAGAAGCTGGAGGAAAGAGACACAAACTAAAGATCTCTCTGCCTGAGTTTTACATGTTATAAGGTTACAATCCAACATAAAATGTGCTGAATAGCAGAGATCCCATTAAAAACCCATCTCTGGAGAACCTGTATGTTTCTTGCAAGGGGCAATTCAATAACTTGCCAATGAGTAACCACTGAAATGGTTGAATTGCTGAAAATATGTCATCAAGAGTGCGTATTTTTGAAATTTTTATGCATGTCTGAGTGGGATGCAATCAAATAGAAATAATGTCAAAATAGATTTATTGAGTGATTATTAAATGCTCAGAAACAGGAATGCATTAAAAAAGATAAAAATAAATGGCAGGGACATGGGCAGAGAAACGAAGGCTACACAACACACTAAAGTTAAGAGGAGTTTGCTGTGTTAGTGGAATTTGGATGGTTCAATTACCAAATACAGTTGAAAAATTTAGTCTGGAAAGAGAGCTTGCTCTGGTATGTGTTTGGTTTTTTCAAACCCAAATTGGAGGATTTCTTTGACTAAAGGCTGCACATTTAATCCACTCTTTGTCTAACTACTGGGTTTATTTCTATGAAACATTATAAATATTTTGGATTCTTAAGGCAACTTGACCCAGATCTTGAAAAGTAACATTCATTAAATATCCATAACATGTCAGAAAGTTGAAACTCTTGAGATCTCTCTTTTTTTCTCTCTCTGTCCCTGAGTGTTACTACTGATAACAGCAGCATCTTTTTGACATATACTGTATCATCAAGGCAGGATGGGATACTGGGGCCATTAGTAATGGAAAAAAAGTAGTGCCTGAACTACTTGAGCAGAGCCAGTAAACTTGCCATTGCAATAGGAGTTCCTGTGTACAGTAAAGAGGCAAGTATGATCCTGTTCCTTGTTTTTCAGATGGATACCAAGCCTTTCTTCTCCATTTTTTCATAAGCAAGAAGAATGTCATTCTATATTGCAGGGTGTATTTTTTGAAAAGACCACTCTAAGCTTCCATCTGACAATGAAAAAAACATATATATATGCCTTTGATATACTGCAAATATGCAGAATGCAAGCGTCCTTTCCCCCCTCTTATTTTATATCAGCAATAGCTGCCTTTAAAACCCTAGTGCATAATTCACCCATAGATATTACAATATTGTATCATGGTAGCAACCAGGAATAAACAAAATTTTTGAAAGAACACATTTTTTCAGTTTCATCTATTTCTTCTAAAATGACACAATTCTTAGGTGAAGAAAAAAATATTTTATGTCATTCACCTAGGTGATACTTTGCCTCAGTTGAGTTATGAATTTCCTATACTAGATAAAAGTAGAAACAAAAAAACAGGTGGGTTTATTTTTAAGTATTTATTACACTATGTACTACAAAACTCCATTTATTGAACTTACACCTGCTTTTAGGCTGATGACAGGCCTGAAGACAAGCAAGGGATGAAGGGTTGCTGGGTCCTGACCGAAACCTGCCACAGGTAGAAGACCTGGGGAACTGCCAGGATGTCTGGCAAACCAATCTCAGGATATGTTTCTTAATAAGTACATCATCAAGCAGAAATTAACCTGCAACCCTATTGGACAGATGAGCATGTTCATCCCAGGAAGGTTGCAGTGGCCACCTGGGATCTGGCTTTAGTCTCTTATTAACTATATGTCATCGACAAGAAAACTGTTCTATGTGCATCTGGATAAGTCTCTTGATCTGGCCAACGTGAGGAAAGCTGCCAAGTCTCCATTCAGGTACCTATGGCTGCTCTGTCAGGAGCTCTCCACGTGGGGACAGGCCTCCACAAGACTTCCAGGAGCTGCACTCTGCCCCTCCACCTCTCCCTGTCACTTGCCCTACTGATGACGCCTGAACAGAGCTGTCCAAAGCGGACTCTGTCCTCCCAAGCCCAGAGGTCCCTGGTGGGTCCACCCCAAAGTCTGTCCTCACCAGTCCCGAGGTCCCTGCAGGAGGTGCCAGGCAGGTGTGGCAGTGGCTCCGCACTGCTCAGCCAGGCCCCGCGGCGACGGGCGCTGCTGGCACCGCTGTCACCCCGCTGTCACTGCTGTCACCCGTGCCAGCTGAGCCTCCCAGCTGCCACTTGCTGCCGCGCAGGGCACCAAACATAGACTCAGAACAATCACAGCAGCAGAGCCCGGCACATAGTCTGCGTTTTTAATTAGTTTAATGACACTCAGCCCGATTAGAAAGCATGAGATAATTGTATTTAATTTGTGTACGTTTTAATGATGGTCCAAGCAGTGCCAAATTTGATCAGCGTATCATCTTTTCTGTTCTGCTCTGTAACTGTGTTTGTATTAATTTGCATCTGAAACAGGAGGAGCCGCTGAGCCCCACTGGGAATAGGGCTCCTTTTAGCTTCCGAACAGTGTCATGTTTCACATCGTGGTACTGTGTGAGGCCTTTCCCTGCTGAAAGCAGTGTCATCTTTTCCTGTAGCCACAAATTAAAAGCAGTTTTACCACCACATGCTACTAGACCCTCTAGGGCCCCAGAGAAGGCTGCTGAAGAACAATTCATTCACTCATCTCTCCCCTTATCCATGATGGAAGTAGAAACAATTGCATCATTTAATTTACTATTGAAACGAGGATATGGCTCATTAGCCCCTTGTTGTTTTGATGATGAATTTAATTAACCTCCTATGAATCTTGCCAATAAGTGTGGCAGCATCAGTATGGGATGGAAGATGTCAAAAAATCAGCTGCAGAGATGGGCAGCCAGCATTTCTCAAGCTATTTCTGCTGAGAAGAGGGATGAATGCAGAGTTTTGGCCTCAGCAGAAAGCTGAGGAACATACTGAATTAATAGACTACTGGTGGACCTCTGGGAATCTGAGCTCAGCTTTTACTTAGAATACTGAGGGAAAGAGAGGTAATTGAATAATTCCTAATAGCCACATAGATCTCTAATGCAGAAGTCATTTGCGATCACTGGAAAATAAATAATTGCAATTAACTACACTGTTAAGTAAATATAGAGTCCCTTGGGGAAGCAATCTGAGTGCTTTTATAAGTCTGGATACAATATGAAACTCATCACAACGTCTATGAGAGTAATTTATAATGAACGTTTAGCAGGTGACTCAGATGGGTTGCTGCAATTTACATTCATTAATAAAACTGCCCTTATTAGACCTGAAATTTTATGCATTTTAATTTAACAGATCTCTATTACATTTTCATTTTACACATAATTTTGTTTCCAACATTTCCTAGAATCAGTTTAGCTTGTAAAGAAAGTTAAAATCTTTATGAAACTGAACTATTTGAGAAGATATAACCAATCCAGGGTCTTATGAACACTTCTAGCTAGAATGGAATGAAATGAAAGTTTAACTCACAAATAAAGCAATGTCATTTTTCTTTTTTAAAGGTTGGCTTAACATCACTTTACTGAAGAAGGAAGGGAATCCTACCACAGTTTTGAACAAACTGTCTTAAAGAGAGCAATATTCCAAAGATACAGAACATGATTTGAAAACACTTTAATGCTTCAGATGCCATATTATGCCACCTAGAACTATTGTCACACAGCAGATGGTTCACTTATCCTGTGCTGAGGAATTCAGCAGGACTTAAAAGATCTTATTGCCTGGCTGTGAATTAAATGGACCCAGCTCAGACCTTCAATGTACACGTATAGACACCTGCACGTCATCACCACCTAGGAAAGACAGCAATGCCTAGTGTGATTTTGGACCAACAGGCAGAATTACATATGCCCATGGCCACATATACTTACTTCTTAATGCTGTCAGTATTTTTACTTAAACGTTACCAATTTCTCCTGAATGTTCACTTGTCAAAGCAAAGAAAGCCAGAATTTTAATAAAAGAAATGTTGTGTTTGTAACAAGAATGCAATTCTTATGTGCACTTTTCCGGATGTATTTAAAGCATCTTCCGTAAATAATATGTTTGTTAAAAAATATGTACACACACACACATTTCATTTGACAGGACAGCTAGATGTTTGCTAGTGATGGTTAGTGATAAAACCACCACTGCAAGAAGACAGCAAGAGTCTCATCCTGCCGGATGAACTATTTTTCTTCAGGGCAGCACACCTATTCAGATGAGAAGTTAATTAAGTCTCACATCCACCCACAGCTTGACCACCTCTCTGAGAATCAGGTTTCCCAGTCAATGCTAACTGCCTAATTAGCTGTTCATCTTTTTTATGACAACTATTAATGGATCATTGGTTGACTGGGGTTTGCCAAGATCCTAGTTACTGCACAAGACACAGGACTCTGCAATGAAAAAAGTTCAACTTAAAATGTTTCCTCAGGCCAAGCAAGATCTAAATCAATTACTTATACAGAGCTGCTCAGCAGCTTTTTTTTTTTTTTTTTTTTAACAAAAGGTGCTCAACTTAGAGATGTCACACAGGAGAATGTCCATGTTTTGTAACAAACACATCAAGCAGAACCACGGAGTGCTCCTTCAACTTCTGCTGGCACAAGCACGCTTCATAAGAAGATCTAATGCCACCACTGTCATTTGCAAAATGAAACACCATATTGTTCCAAGACTATATGATCACATGAAAATTATGTAATTCACCATGGCATCAGCAATATGGCAGGAGATAAGTCATGCTAAAACGAAGTTGCTTCTATTTTACTAGATAATATAGTCAAATGGCCAGAGGTGGGAGAGAAGCATGATGCAGTTGAATGATAGAGCTAGATATGCAGCTTCTTAATGAGTAGTTATTACCTATTAAAAAACATTTTACCAGCAATTCCAGTTATGACTTATCAAACGGCTGCTTGGCAGAAGTCTAGAGTTGATATCTTGGTTGAATGCAATCCATTAAGTAAACAGGGTAAATGTATGAGCATGAGGTCTCAGGAAAGCAGATTTTATTAGCAAGGCAATCAATGGAACTTTAGCCTAAGGTTCCCATAAAATGTTTATTAAATTGTATATTAGTGATTTATTGTCTATTAATTATGAATTAATAAGCACAACATTTTTGGCACCTGATTTAGCACACCCCACCTTAGTGCCTGGACTCTACATCTGAAACAGCTCTCAAATTCTCCCTTTCAATGGCTTAACTGAGAAATCCTTTAGAAATAGACTCCATTCTTTGTGCTTGGTATAAGCACAGTCTACATTTCCACAACACATGTATTGCTCATAGCACCTTAATGTTCAAGTGTTCAGCACATTGTGGTCTCAAGAGGGAACTCAAAAGGTCAACAAGAATAGCAGAGATAAATTCAGTAATTTATACAATGATGACAGGTCAATGGATTAACCCTCCAAATTCCTAGTATTAACCACATTGTTGAACAGCCAAAAGAACAGTTAGTATCAGCAGTTTGTACAGGCACACATTCAAATATTTAAATACTAGCAGGGACCAGGACATTCTCCTACATTAGCAGAGGCTAACCCTTTAGCTGGTCTGAGCCACTCGTGCTCATACACACCAATGTTAACTGGCACCGATAAACCATTTCTAAGGTGAAAAGTCCTGCAACAGGACTAAGAATCATCTGTACTGCTGCCTGTTGTGCAGCTCAATCAAGGTTCATCTTCTACAGGTAGAGACATTATTTCTGAGAAATGGTTCAGTGGCTTAAACTCTGCCATCCACTGGCGTCTACAGCTGATGCTCACTTTACACAAGACTACCAAGAAGATATGCAGCATGTCATCTTGTTTTAATTGCTTCAACAGATTCACAACAATAATTCCTAGTTACCTGTCAGATGATCCCATTAAAAGTAGTCTAAGTCCCATATAATTATTAAGCTTAGTTCTTTTAGTCACTTTTAGCTTCTCCACAGGAAAAGATATTTGAGAAATAAAAACTGGTAGGGTACACAAGAAAAGAAAAATAAAAGTCTTACCTCTACTACTGCTTTGGCATCCAGTCTAAAGTTGAAATCTCCAAAGACAAAATACGAAACTTTCTCAAACCGCTGATCTATTATTCTGGTAAAAAAAACCAAAGTAAGCCTGTCATTCAGCTTTACATATATGCGAGCATGCACAAATACACAGATCTTATCTTCTGAGCACAATCTCAGAAATAATTATGAGAATTATCAGAACTACCAGCTTATACTGAAACAATATATTAACCTGGGCTTTGGGCTGATTTTCTAACTATGATTTTTGGCTAAACTTTAATCATCACAACTGACAAAGACTGACCAATGAGGTTTTACTGCATCAATAACAGTTCTCTGGGAGACAATTCTCTTTTCTGTTAAAGCAGATTTTTACTGAAGTTGCAGCTAACATCTAAATGGTGGTATTTCCAGACATGGAACAAGGCTTTTCTCAAGCCTTTTTTCAGTACAAAAAGGAGAACAAGGCATTCATGTTCATCTGTCAAATCCTGTGCTATTAAAAACTGTTATTATATTATTAGCTTATCCATTATTAACAGCGACTGTCTGGTATTCCGAACGATGTGAAATTTTACATGCTTCCAGAGATCTTGGTATTTGGAAATCCACTGATTCAGACATAACTTCAAAACAGGAATCAATACAATTAAACTCCTATCAGAAGCTGAGGAATGTATGAAATACCTCAAATACAGCTGCTACAGATACAAAGAAATACACAGACAAAATGTGCAAAAAACTGCAATGGTTTATGAGATGTACAATATACAAGAAATAAGGAACAAGTGCAAGGCAATACACAGTGTACATTCTGGGACTATAGAAATATGTTGGTGTTTCGATGCCAGAAACCCCAGCCAAGCCAGAGGCTGGGACCCTGCAGACAGATGAAGGATTATAAAGTAATGCACGGTAATCAGGCTGCCTGGAACAATACTGCCCAGCAAGGAGGCTTTCCTTTCAAATGGCTTTGAAAGTTTTAATACATTACATCTATTTAAACTTTTCAAAACTGTAGAGATACAAGATTTACAGTGAGATACTGTGTTTCCTCTTAAAAACACCTCACATTTTTAGTCAACGGTAATCTATTACATATGGAATATTATTCTATTAAAAAATTAGTGTGTCTTGGACCTAAGGTAGTGATCGTTTGAAGCAAAATCTTTTGCAGAGACTTATACTTTTCTGGTATGAAAATCTCCAATCCTCCATTCAGCTGACAAGTTATTGCAGGTACTGTTAATAAATACTGACTACTGTCAGCTCCCAGCAAGGACTGAGAAAAACCTGTCACTCTTGACCTGTACATAACATTAGTTTGATTAGTGTCCTTGTGGCACGTTAAAGGAAAATGAGAACTTAAAAAGTTAAACCATGTACATTACCACAATTTGCTAACACTGTATATTGCAAAATCTGGTATGCAATGTATACTTAAAAAAACTGATTTTGCTTTGCCAACTTTCCTGATTCATATCTTAGTTTTGGCTGTGCTCATTGCCATTTACTGCTGACAAAGAAATGACAGATATTGCAGGAATGACATCAAGGTCTAGAGAAGGCCTCTTAAAACAAATTGGTATTACAAGAATGATGCCTGTGATTGTATTATTATGCAAAGATGGATTTTGCAAATAAACAGACTGCTCCAAAAATAGCCAGTTAAAATGTCTCCTAACCAGCTGATTAGTTTGCTTCTGTCTGAATAATTAAAATTCAGCCATTTCATAGTCTTGTACATTATCTGATTTAAACATGATTTGCATAAAAAATCAGTGTCAGCTTTAAAACTCATACTTTTAACCAGTTGTTCCCCTTGTAGTTTCTCTTGCTAGGTCTTGCAGAAAGTCTCATTAAATACTGAATTAAGTGCTGAATCAAAGGTGTAAGTGCTTCTGATGTATCTCCTTTTCACAGGTGGTAAAATTTAGGTGTACAGTAAAACTACCAACTGTGGTATAAAAGATATACATATATCTATACTTATTAAATTATCTGGGATTTCTAGCATTAAAATATGCTGTGTCTCAATATATGCATGTAACCTACTGTCCTAGACAGTGGAATTTATGAGTCCAGGAGTTCCCCAAACTTGGAATGATTTCAGGACTTTGGTACTCTGACAGCTCTATTTTGAAATACTTACTGATGCCCATAATCCCACGGCACAAGAACTAACCTTCTTGATTGTGCTTTTAGACTCAGGCTCCAAGTCAGCACAGGAAAAGGCAATAAAGAAAAGTACAGTAGTATTTCCTCTTCCAGGAACATGAAGGGAAGCATTCAGCACTGGGGTGGACTCAGTCAGAAACCATGTCCTGCAAAATGCTGCAAGTCTCACCAAGACCAAGGACTCTAGGACTGCACCACTGGAACAACAAGGAGCCTCTGAGGTTCTGAGCTATGATGTGAAGAGTTTTAGTTTGAACCAGACTGGCCTGCAGGCAGCAGCACATTGTCTGCTCAGACCTGGAGACATGCAACAGGCAAACCCAAGAGAAATAAAAAAATGCCACAGTGGAAGCAAATACTGAGGGCTTTGGTCTTGGAGCCTAGGATATGTCACATCACTTTGAAATACAGACCCTTCCATCTGGGTGGCAGTGTCAGTTACATGGATTGTAACAGGTAAGATTTTTCAAAGCCATTAGGAGACATGGATGCCATATTCCTACCAAGACTAAAGCAAGGAGGCAGAGGTTCATCTGCTCCTCAGTACTGTTGGAAATCTGTGTCTAATTATTGATTTTAGTCTCTACAGAGAATAACAAAAAGAAATGTTGGATATGATCCTAAAATGAACAATTCCATTTAGTGGAATCACTGAAATCCTTTTGCAATTTATTTTACGTTGAAGTACTCATTATAGTAGCTACAGTTAAGGATACTTCATGAAACACATTCTCTTTTATTAAAACTATATGGCGTAATGTACTGAGATTTCAGAGCACTGAAATTCACCCAGAAAACAATAGGACAATCAGAAACATGACTGACTTTCCCTTACTTTCATACTTTCCCCCCTCCCATACTGCTGCAAGACAGGAGAAGACAAGGAGGAAGCTAAATATCAGCTATTTGGTCATGGAAGAGAGCAGCTGAACATGATTCAGTGTGACAAGAGGCACTGTGATTTGGCTAAACCATTTCTCAGGGCACTTTGTAAGGAGGATCAGCAGCATTATTCCTTTAATAGCCATGTCTAATGCAATAGCCAGCTGGGTTTTGTCCCAGACCAAGGTATCAGCATCAGGTCAGAAGGTAACATTCTGTTTACACGATTATTTCCTAAAGCACTTATCTTCTCCTCGGTGTGAAAGTTGACTTTTCTGTTTGTAAGGAGGCCTAAAGAATTGAGGGAATGGGAAAAATTAGCTACACTGAGCTGGAGCTGAATGGCATTAAGTGGGAGGTCTGAGGAGGGCTGCTGCAGTGCTCAGCAGGACACCTTATTAGCCGCGTCATCGCAGTTCATTCAGGCAAGACATACCAGTGTCACCAGCATTCCCACACAAAGACAAAGTTCTTCACACAGTCTATAAACATGCCTCCCTGGCCAATTCATCCTAACTTGACACTGCTATAGGTTTTTTTGGTTTTGTTTTTTCATTTTTAAACACAACAATAACATTACAAAACAAAAAACTTGCAGCTCTACCAAGCAGGCTGAATCAGGGAGAAGGAGGAAGAAACAATCCAATGGTCAAACCATATTTTATTAAGTGTGCAAATTTTTTATAATAACTAAATGTGTTTAAATGATGGCTAATATGAGCACTTCTGTATTTCTTGTAGAACTTCTGGGGTAAGATACTCTCTTTCCACAACCTCTTTGGTTTTTGCACATTCTCGGTGCAGAGGAATGAAAGGCACAAGAGCTGCTTTTACTGAGAAAATGTGACTCCTATATAAAATGTCCTTTCCAAAGTAAAGGATTATGAAAATCACAACTAACCATACACAGGGGAGAGGAGAGCTCTGTCTGGGTGCAGCAATAATTTTTCATGAACTGCTAATCCTGTTTACTTCTGACCAAAGCAGAGCTTTGAACCACAGGTTCTGTTTTCACCTGACTCTACGAAAACAATGGCCTTTGCATGGGATGGCAAAACCTATCCACGTGCCAGCCCACCAGTGCAGTGCTCTGGAAACACCAGCAAGATGGAGTGTGGATCCCCTGCCCACCTCCACAGCAGGTGTCATGGAGCTTGGGCTATCGAAAGGCCACCAGCACTGTGACAAAGGCTACTGGGCCTGCAGCATTGCTGCCCAGCGTTCACCAGCTCCGTGGCATGCCCCAGCCAGACCCCGCATGAGCAGGCTGTGCTGTGGTGGCCACGCCATACAAAGGGCTCACTCAGCTAACACCTTCTGGACAAGAGGGCATCTTAGCCCAAAGAGGAATGTGTAGAAATGGAGGGAAAAAAAAATATCAGGAAGTGACTTGAACACCCTGTGGGTGGGAGCCACGAGCCAGTGTGGAGGCAGCAGGTGACCTATGGATAAGGATGTTATACACACTTTGTTTTCCACAGATCTACAACCTCAGAGGTATTAACAACTCCTGCAGTGACTTCTGGTGGAAAGTCGAGGAACCATGACAGTGAAACCTGTCTTCTGCCACAGCCATGTCAAGGAACTGAACATCGAGAAGATGGAAATACCAGACTTTGGCTCACACAAAACACAACACAGGATTTCTGAGTGGCCTTTCAGATTTCTGCCCCTCCTATCCTCATTACTACTTCTCTTTTAAGTAGTCGTCAAAGAGAGCTGCTGGGACACCTGCACCTTGAGAGCTGGTTGGTGGGGTATCTATGGCCAGGCAGGCAGAGTCGTCAGAGGAAGGTTTGGAACCGAGTGCTGTCACCTCTTGTGCACACTGCCTGCCCCTGCAGCAGCCAGCGCTCAGCCCACACCTCTGCATTCCCAGACACACACTGAGGAGCATATTCCAGAGAAAACCCCCATCGATTCTGAATACAAGTCACCTGGTGTCTGTCTAAGTGTGCTTCAGAAGATGTGATGTAAGTGCCTTCATTGGCATGCCTAAGGTGTTGCAGCACCGTCATTAGAAAGATAAAGTTTATCATATTTTTGTGGCTTGTTCTTTCCGATATAATAGCTAAAACCTATTAATAACACCAAAACATCTCAAAAGGTCAAGCAGCACACAGCAAGATAAAGGGAATTGTCAAGAAGCTTAGGCAATCATCTGAGCACTCAAGACATTTGCCAGAGCTGTTTAACTAATATGTGATGTTCACTTTTAATTTCAATATAGTGCCATTTGGGCAAAAATGTTGTATTTTTTAATTAATTACAATGTCAGTAGCTATTAAGATTAAAAGAAAGACCACATCAATAATAAATACCTAATCCAAAGGAAGGATTACAAGAAGAGCAATAATAATCAATTTTTAGATCTGGAAAATTGTGACTTTTTCCTCACTTGACTGGTATTTTCATTATATTGACAAAAACATGATCCTACCTGACACTGACATTTGCCTAATGAAATAGCAGCCATGTATAATGATGTAAGTACTCATCAGTTTTGCTACAAGGGAATACAATGCTATGGCACTGGTGCTGTGTTACAAAGAACTGTTCTTGCTCTTCGTCTTATGTAAGAGAAAACAACAAGAAGAAACCAGTGAAATTGCACATATTTTAAAATCTTCCTTTACTTTATCATGGAAGATTAAAACTCTCCCATGTAATTTCTGGGACTCCTGAGTTTCAGTAACACGTGGTCATAAGCAGGCAGCAGGTAACTGCCGTAGCTTAAGTTGCACAAAGACTGAGATGTTGCAATTCTTCCTTACTGTTCTATAGGGCCTGGATGTGATGGAGTAAAGCAAAACTCCCATATTCTCTTTGTCTTAAATGTGCAAATAGCAAGCAAAAAAATAACCAGAATACACAGCAACGGGATAATGATCCGTTAGCTCACCAAGGTTGGGAAAAGTATTTTTGGTGACAAATCTAGAAAAATTCAGATCAGAGGCACTGTATATCCTAAAGAGCCCATCAGTGGGAATAGTGACAGAATGGTTAAGAGATGTTGCAGGATTTGTATCCTGACAGACTTACAACTAATGTCTCTCCCAGCCTGACCTGTGCATGCTGTGTGGGCAAAGGGACAGGGGAAGGTGAGAGGACAGTGTCCACGCCACCAAGCTGCTAGCCACAGCAACCCACATGCTCCTTGTCACCTGCCCAGTGAGACAGCAAAGCTCCAGGGGAATGTGAATTAAAAAGAAAACCACCCACTTCTAGAAAAGAATTACTCGAAACATAGAGAGAACTTCCCTCACAAAGGATTAAAAACCACTTGATGTTGAGAAAAGCTAACCAGAAAGAAATCTTACATATCTGTTAGCTTGGGCAATATCCCTTTGAAAACTACACTACAGCTACCAGAGGAAACAAACCAGGCGCGACATGATAGAAACATCTGAAATGCTAAAGAGAAGGGAAAACCTTGTCTTTCAAAGGAGCACACTGATTAAAAAAAATGAGAGCTGTCAACATCAGGTTTGAGTAAAGAGAATTTTGGTGGGTCTAGAGATAGCAGGACCATTTCCTTTGTTGGAGTGAGAACTGAACCATCACAGTTGCATCTCAAACCCCACCCCGATGTAAGAAAGATAAGGAAGCTTTCAAGAAAGGTGGTGCAGTCACAGCTATTTACCTGTCAGTCCATGAAGAACATCCACCAAGTCCACCTACAACTAATTCAGCACTGGTACGGACAGATAGACAAGCAGCCAAAAATGCTGCAATGTGCAACTAGGGAATTACCTGTTAGGGAGAGCCTGTATCTTTCCAGCACACAGAATACAAGACTCAAGACAACAACCTCTCTCATAGTGATTCTACTTCCCTATGGGAGTAGAGACGTTGCAAGATGGTTAATTCACCTGGTGTCCACAGACTTGAACGGAAGCAGAACAGACCTCCTTCAACCATGTCATGTTTTATAACTATCAGCTCATAGCATCATTTTACAGTGAGCACTGTAAATAAAATCACAATAGCAATTTGTTTTCATTTCTCTGCAAATGAATAAGAATTGGATCAACAGCTCATATAGATTCTTTTTAATTGAATCATAGCTACCCTGGAAGATTGTATGGCTATACGATAGAACATTTCAAAAGACACAGACCACAATGAATGCTGATGTGAGTGTCACCCTTTGCCAGACACTAATGACTGTTCTTTATCCAGCCTCAGACTTTCTAAGGAACAAATTACAGTAAAAAGAGAAAAATTACTCAATAAGAACATGATGCACTCTTGTGCATTCTTATATAAAGCCATTTTCAGAGCATAATCAAGCAGGTAACAATTTATTTGTAGACATTTCTTTTTAAAGAGGCATTCTCTCTTCTCTTCAATCGTATGCGTTTAATTACACAAGTTCTCCCGGGAGTGATATTTTTTTTTACAATACATCGGATGCAGGCTGCAGCTCTATCAGTTATACTCCACTAGAACAACACAGTAGGCAACGGAGGCAGCTCCAGGAAAATCTATTAGGGGAAAATGGGTAAAAAGAAGTCCTTCTGAAGGATGAGGTGGAGGCTCAGTGGTCTACCAAGTGCTCCCAGATCTCAAGCAGACCTGGCAATCCCTTACTGCCATCCACACTGCAGGACAGTCAGTTTGCCTTTGTGAAACCATTCCCCCCCCCCCCAAGGAGACCTCGTTTTTCAGCATTTCTTCTGAAGGAGCCTTAATTATGTCAAAAATCTGAAGAGTGACTCAGTGAATCCACGGTATTTTTATTATGTGACATCTTTCTGTGTGACACCTGTAAGCTTGGATTTTGGACTGCTGATTCTCCAGTTCAGCAGCTTCCAAACCTGCTTTTGTTTACACAGATTTCTTTTTAACAGGAGAAAAAAAAAAGCAGGTCCTTAATTTAAAATTTGAGTAACAACTTGAGTAACACATCTATTAACCTGCTTAGTTATTAATTACTAAAAAATGATGCTGAAAATAACAAAATAAGGGCAAAATTAATGACTAGAATATCAGAAATTAACATTCACATATTATGGAAATTCATCTATTGTGTCCTTAAAATTACAATCAAGTATATTTTCCCTCACAGCACATACAAGTTTAAAAATATTTTTCTGCTAAAAACATAACCTTAATAAAATTTTTAATGTGTTTGTGTAAACATACGAATTAATTTTTTGACAATTGCATCAAACATGCAAAACTCCAGCCATCAGAAAAGCAAGAACATGGAAAAAGTATCTTTGACTGTATTTGACAGGTTGAAAGTAACAAGACAATTTTGCTGGATTTACTCTTTAAAGAGCATATTATACAAACACACTCATTTTGAGAGCACTTAACCTTAGTTAAAGGGGGGATGATGGAATATTAATGAGATGAGCCTCAGGGTGTTTAATGAAAGGCTGTCTTTTTGAATGTGATCTAGGGTTTTAAAGCTTCGTTAGAAGACATTTGGATGAAGGTTTATTTGCCCTGTGAGTGCATTCTATCTGAATACAGAGAAATTTCACTAAATGTTTGAAGCCACAGAGTGAGTTTTCACTTGATGTTAAAATTACTGTTACAAAAATATAAATAAAATTTTTTTAAAATCCCAACCCCCCCCACTCCTTTCCAAGCCAAGCAACTCCTAGGATCTTCTCAAATGACCCAGATCTTTAGAGTGATGTTTTCCTTTGCCTAGAAACTAAGTGGCTTTTCTTTTGCTCATTCAGCTGCTAGTTCTGGGAAAAGCCCAAAGAGAAACATTTAGATTGGAGGGGTCTTTGAGAAGATGTGACAGTTGACTGATGAGCATCCATAAAATGACAAAGAATAGTTGTGTGGAGCCGGTGCATCACATCGCCTCTCCCTGGGAAACTAATTGCTCTGAATTGTTAATAGTAACATTATTTTTCTGGCAATCATTTCTTTTGAATACCCAAAATGAGCATGAAACAGCTCCTTTGACCGGACATAAAAGTTAAATGTCCCAATGTTGATCAAATTAACTTCAGCTATGTGACAATGGACTATATTTGTGAGAAAATAATGAAGGGCACAAAGGGGAGCTTTATGCCAAGATTTCACAGTTGTAATGTAAAAATGTTTCTGTTGAACTAGGCCAGGGAACATTTCAATAGGAAAACAGAAGAGCACTGTCACTTTCTGTAAAAAAAACTACATTCATTTCATGGATCTCAATGCTCTAGATAATTTCAGGAAGTTTAAATGGCTGGCACTCCAAGAGCCACAGTATCAGGATAACATCTCACGTCCATGTCCTTTGCAAACTCTCTTTTGATACTTTTAAACAACCTTGTCATACAGCTGCTACTCAGTCCCTTGTCGGCCTATGAAATTCAGCACTTTTCCCTAGCCAGGTCTAAAAAGCGTGACTAATATGCCAATATGATTAATTAATAGGAAATCTGCACAAGTAATGAAAAACACTACATTAAATATGAACTATATTTTCTTTATTATACTCATGTGTAGCCAAAACCTTTAAAAACTACAAAAATGCAAGTATAACGCAAATAGGGCTAATTGTTCATAGGAGTTATCCGAAATGGGCCTGTAATTATTTTTTTTTCCTCCCATAAAATATAAAGCATGTGGTCTTATTCTCATTTGTAAAGCCAGTTCAGTTTTGACTCTATCTGTGTCTACGTGGAATAACATAACTGACTTATTACCCACCTCAATTTTCTACAAACGAACTGTACATGTGTTTGTAAATATATATATAATATATATATTTATATATATATATATATATAAAATATATAGGCCACTATTTACTATTACTTTTTGCAATTCCAGCTTGCTTAAAGAGTCTATTTTCTTTGTATTTGCTAAATGTCAGATGCTAAAAAACAATCTGGCACAGCATGTAACTGCTAGGTCTCTTTAAAAGGATAACCTCACTATATAATTAATTTTTAAAAGTTGTTAAGGTTTAACTGTGACTGTAAGATTATTAATAGATTCCTTCAGGAGAAAACTTTTACTGACAACTTTTAATGATGCACTTGACACCTTTTTCCATTTTTTTTCCCCTCTAACTCCTCCCCTTCTCAGTAATTTGGAGATGTTGAGCAGCTTTGTGCCTGTGTGCAAAAACTCTCTAGTTAAAATAATTTTGGTGAAAAAAAACTTCCCTGATGATTTTAACAGTCAAGCTAATTCATTTGAGTTCTATTTACAGCCTCTTGTCTTCCCTTTGTATTTCAAAGGCCTGCGATAGCTTTTCCCTTACATGAAAAGGCTGTACTTAATTCATGTTTATGAAGATGCAGCGTGAAAGAGAACTGTGCTTTCACTTACTCCCACAGTGACCTAAATCAACTGTGAGAAGGTGTTTCTGTTTCATTCAGTGAAGGTTTAGCTCATTAAACTGTTTTCCTTCTCAGTATTGTTCACTGGGTTTGAACTTTGGTGCCGTTAAATGCTCTTTAGCAGTTTAAAGGCTTTAAAGGAAAAGACTTATCAGTCTCCATTTTTAACAGCACTAAATCTGCATTATTAGTTCATGCAGATAAGGGGATTTAAAAGCTCAGCTTGAAACCTCTCTCTTCTGTATTTATCTGACACTGCATAGTTCCAGTAGCTCAGCTGGAAATGTAGATCTATGAAGCTTTAAAGAGAGATTAAAGCCAAGAAAAGAAGTACTTTTCCCCCAATAGCCGCTCTCACTTTCCCTTTTCCTACTGTCTGAAGGAGTGATGGCAGACAATGGTCAAAGATGGTTCCCAAAACCTTCTGAATGGGGACACTGTTGGTGGTAGCATTCATTCAAAGTGAGCTTCAGTGTATTGTCCTCCCCAATCAGCAGATCAGAATAGAGTTTGCTGGTGGCTGCCAAAAGGTTAGCAATGCCGATGAAAGGGGTTTCCCATTATTCACTGCTCCTACAGAACTCCCCTTTTGTGCCAGTCAGCCCATCATTTCACTGTGGAGGTCCGGATCTGCGGCTGGCTGCTCCCTCAAAATGAGCAATTCATCTGAAAGCCAGCTCCCAGTAGCAGTGTGCAACCTAAAATTGAAGGGCTTCTTTTTTAAGGACAGGGGAGTTGGGGCAGTTTTCGGCAGTGTCACATTTTAATGATATACCATCATGACATCTCTGACCCACCGCTGACACTAATACTGCAGTCTTATTACCTTACCCTTGCCAGGACATCGTGGGAGGTCCAAAGCCAAAATTAGCTAATGAAGCACACTGTATGCTGTAAACAAGCATGCCATAAATAATACAAAAGGTTTATACAGGTCTGCTAAAGTTCCCTGATGCAAAGCATGAGAAAAGAAGAGGATGTCAACGGAGCCAAGAAAATATGAAATTAAACCAGGCCTTTCACACACTGATGTATGCAACAGAACTCAAAAATTGGGGTCTCAAAAAGGACTGAGAGTAGATGCTGATCTCACTGTATCTCTGCCCTCAAAATGAAACATCTTTTGATAACCACTCCATGCTACCCATATGTTAGCCTTCCAAGTGCCTCCAGTCTTCTCTGATGATTTCAAGAGCTTTTAGAACTGATACAAGAGATAACATACTGCATTTTTCTCCATCCTTGTATCACTCCCACAAAGGTCAAAATAATTGTGTATTTTGGAGAAATTACTACTTAGCCCTCTGCTGGGGTGCACAGGAAAAACACTTATTTACACACAGTGGAAGAAGCAGTCTCTTCTGCTAGAATATCTGCCTGTCTTTAAATAAGATAAAACTTACAGAAAGAAATAAAAATTTGAATAGAATGTGATGGAAAAGGTATCTATGCTCTATTCCACATTTTAGAACCTTTCCAAGGAATAGAAAAAAAAATGCAACACTGCATACACAAATATATCTAAATGAAGAACATCATTTGGTTCAGGAGTGTCCTCAACTGCCAGCCTGCTGTGAGAGAGTCACAGGAGCAGAGTTACATGTTGGTGGAATCCCTCACTGTACTTGCCAGGCACTGGGCAGCTGCAGGCAGGCAGAGCCCAGGGGACCCATCCTCATCCCAGATGCTGACTATGACTCAGCTGGGTTGGGCAGGGGCTCCCTTGCAGCACAGGCACCCACTGCCTTCCCTTCAGCACACTGCACACCCTGACTGGCACCAGGGAAGGGATAGAAAAACAGTACATTAAATGTTCTGCTTTTATTCTTTTCCAGCCTAAGCTGTTTGGTTTAAGCACCATCTCACAGCCCAGATGGCAGTGTATGCCACAGTTGCTCTAGAGAGCTGTTTCTCAGGCAAAGATGAAGTCAAACAGTACCTTGTAAGTCAAACACCCCTTTACTTTGCCAACACACGTATGCCTGTGCAGAAATTACTTCTTTTACTTTATAACTGCTAATTTGGGCGTTGTGGTTTTTTAGGACTACCCTCAGCATTGTACCACCCATCAGATGAATCAGCTCCCAAATGACACTATAAACCATGATGCTGTTAATAACAGTGATGTTATTATCAGCAGTTATTAATTGTGTGATGACTGTACACCATGCTCTACTACTGCTTTAAGAAGACTGGCTACACACTGCTGTGACTGAGACTGAAACACCACAGGGTGTTTCACACTGAGGGGGCTGGAGCTCATGACTTACATGGAGAGGCTGAAAAAGATGGATTTGTTTCCTTTACAGAAAAGACGGCTATGGGAGGACTTTGTTGCTGGCTTCATCTATTTGGCAGTTACAGGTAAGACAGAGCCAGGCTCTTCTCAGCAAAGCACAAACTGCTTTGAGGGATATTCTGACTGGGTATTAAAAAGTTTCACAATGTGGGTAGGCAAACATCGGAGCGGGTGGCCTGGACAAGCTGCAAACCACCTGCATGGAGCTTTTTTGAAGGTCAGCTGGATAAGGCTTGAACAACCTGATCTGATGTTGATGTTAGCTTGCTCCAAGCAGGATGAATGAGAGGCCTCCAAAGTTCCCTTCCAACTGGGATTATTCTATTATTCTGCAACTGAACTCATACCTGAATGAGAGCTTTATTAGACACCATGCCAAGTACAGAGAATCTAAGTTAACTAACACATGTAAGCAATTAACCTCCTTTCTGTTTTACAAGTTCTGGTGACTTCAAACAGATTCTCCTACCTCAGTAATTTAGTTTAAAATGGTTAGTGTCATAAACTGATCTGTCATTGGCATCATCTAGAAAACTATGGTAACAAGTAACCATTCTCAGTTCACAGAATAAAAACTACCACATTTCTGAGTGTGTCATTTGAAACATCTTTCACACACTGCTTATGAACACAGAAGACACAGAGGCAAGTAAAGGCTAATACATACCTATCAAGTACATAGCCAAGAGCCTTATGCCGTATTCCTGAGTAAACCGATGGGCTTGTTTCCCAAGCAATTAAATTGGAAGCATCATGGAAAAGATGAATGTTTACCAAGTCAAAGGCACTATGGCAAAAAAGGAAAAAAAAAGAAAATTATTAATGATAAAAAAAAAACCAAACATTTGCTGCATCATCAAAGCATTCAACATAATAAAACTTCATGTATTCTCTCATGTTACCTTAATATTTATTCACACAGACTGTGCAAATTAAGGTATCATCACCAGAAGTTTGCAAAAGACTATCCTCAAACTTTGACAACTCATCCACAGGTAAGACTGCCCTAGTGTGTACCAGCCTTATGACACTGAACCTCTGTTTTCATGTGGCTGACTGCTCCTCTCAGCCCACACCTCTGTAGGCTGTTGGATAATTCCAAAAGCAATTATGTTTTTTCCGCTGTAGATTTTCACAGCATATCTTAGGAGGAATACATTTGAACAGGCCAAATATGCTAATAACTTCTTTGAAACAGTGTTAACAAAAATGTACATTATATACACAATCAGAAACAAAGATGCAACCTACCAATCAGTAATACACCATCTTGTTCGAATGAAACCTTTTCTGGACCACTTGCACTGAAATATAAGCAAAGAAAATCAGTCATTTGAAGTAAAGCATTACTGTGAAAATTAAATGTACTTCTACAGAGAACAAAATACAACATTCACCCACACACTGTAATAAACACTATACATAAACTGATGTACCTTTTAAACATATATTGTGTCTCCTATAAATCCTGGAATTATTTATATTTTTGGTCCTGCAGCAGTTATAAACTTAGGTGTTAAAATCTAAGTCCTGTTTGTTGTTTATAGAGGAAAGAGAATGAATTAGGAAAGCTTCACAACTGTATTAACGCTTAGCCCTAACCAGCAAATTCTTACCGTCTGTGCACAAATGCCTTGGCTCCTTTGTAACGTTATCTGAACTTTAAAATGTCATCAGAGATTTACACCGAACTAAAATGAATGAGATCTGCTAGAAAGCTATTTCTCTTGCTAAGCCAACCCACCTAATATTTCTATAAAAGTTAAGAGGAATTTAAATAAAGGTAAAACATTACATTTATCAAAACTCCACCATGCGCGAGAAAGGCACAAATCACCTCATGCCAACGCACGGCACTTCTGATACAGCAAAAGGATTTTTTCAGCACCACTCATAAGCTACTGCCATAAATTACAACCTCACACAAAAAGACATGATTCTACATCTTATTTATTCACTGTTAACAATGAATGTGGAGCTAGGCTAATGTCCCCTGGTAAGGAATACTGCACCAGACAGGCCAAAATAATGATGTCAATGATTCTGTAGCAAAAGACTGCAAGTCCTTATTACGAACCAAGTTCCAGCCACAGCAGAGCATCCTCAGCTCAGGAGCTCTGTGCTCCTGAGGCACAACTTCCAGAAGAGACTGCCCAGATGTGTTTATCCACCTCACTGTCAACAGACAGTCCTCTTGAAATTCTGAGTCCCATACACTGCTGGCCTAGTGGAGTACCAGATCCATCACCACTCCCTTTTTAGGGCTCTTTCCCCTTGGAGTTCTCCCTGCTCTCAAAATACACTTATGAAGATTTCAAAATATTTTGAAATGTTTATTCTACTGAATAAATAATAGCTTCTTCTTGAAAACTTGAATGTGAAAACTACTGGTACACAGCTGTTCTCTTCTACCCAAAACCAGGAAAATGTGCAGCATTACTTGTAACAGCTTATATCAGTGATTGTACTTAACTTCAGAGCCTGTAATTTTATGGAAAATGTCTTACCTACATGTTACAAAACTGAGAATAAAAAACTGTCTACAAAATCTATTTACAGTTATGTACTCCAAATTTTGGGAAACCTCCTGTTTTTAGTATTTCTTACTTCAGCTGGCAATTCCAGAATTATCTTTTTGCAGGCTCTGGGTCCTGCTACAAAGGCTGCTACACAGTACTGGTAGAACCTCAGGGACAACAGCAGCTTGGCTACTTACCTGAGGAACCTCTGCTGGCCCCATTAAGAAAGGGCTGGAGGCTTATCCCACACAAATTTTATCAGCTTTGCATTGCTGCAGAGGGCAGCCCAAGGACGAGAAGGACTGCTGAGTCCAAGAGCAGTGGCTAACAGCAAAGTCCTTTTTGCAGTGAATCAACATTCATGTTTTGATACTGTGGAAAGAACAGCTTTCTTCTGTCCTTGACTTATGCTTTCAGTAGCTCACAGGACAAGTACATAGGGAACAAAATAAATTAACAAATGTTTAGCCAAATGTAAGATTTCCTATAGACAAAAGGGGAACAACCTCCTGAAACAAGAAGGATTACAGAGAATAAAGGGACTTCTGAGCATATACAAGGTTTGCACCATCACCCCCTGGTCTGGCTGGCGACTCCTGGCAGCTGAGTGCACCAGTTCTGTGACCACAGACAAGGGGATAAGAGGGTTGTGATATTCAGTAGTTAACATAAGTTAATGTTAATGCTGTTAATGTCTGTTAATGCTTATGGGTGTTTAATCTTTTAAGAATTTTGGCTTTTGAAAGTCTACTTCTAATGACATAATCTTCAGGGAGGAAGAACTAACAGTTCACTACTTTGAAATGCAGCTGATGCCTGCATGCAGGCAGAGGGGAACTGAATTCTCTGAGCTCTTGGCAGTTTTGTCTTAGGAGATCCCAAGTTTTTAATTTTCTTAAACTGCAGCTCTACTGAAAAAAACTGTGAATATCTACTTTATTGTAAAGATTTTTTATTCAACACTGAAATAACGTTTTTTGAAGCTCCAGCAGTCACTGTGCTCAATTAGGCAGCAGCTGGGGAAGGGCTAACATACCAAATCTTCCTGATGCTCCAGCTTTCCTGGCTGAACTACAAACCCCATAATCCAGTAAAGTCTTGTCTATTCACAGTTTCTCTGATGACCATGACAGCACAGCTCCAACCTGATATTTGGCAAAATATCAACACTTATTCAACAGCAAACCAATGAAAAAATTTAAATGCTAACGGCATTGAAAATTGGCTTAAATCTACTGTCTATCAAAAAAGGACAGCTCTGTCATTTCATTCTTAAAAACAACCGTACTGAACCTTTAATCACTGAAGAACAACACAAACCCATCCCAAGATAACATCTTCAATGAAGTTGCTGCATTTGCTATTTTTCTCTTTGGCAACATAACAGGGACTTGTAGCATTTGTAGCACTGCAACAATCTGGGCCAACCAGATTCCATTGCTCAGTCACCTCCAGCTGTGTTTTGAGCATCCTCAAGATAGGAACTCCGCAATTTGCTTCTGCTAGGCTTGCTGCAGTTTGCTCACATCTTTCTGGGATGGGGGTTTCCACATGAGATGCTGCCGATGTTACTTGGCCTTGGGAGTGCCAGATGGATGGGAGGGGTCCCCTCCTGGGACATAACACATCTTAGGAGGCTGCTGGCCTTCTTTACAACCAAAGCACGGTGCTGGCTCATGTTCAACTTGTTGTTCAATAAGATCTGGGTCCTTTTCTGTTTTCTTGATAGCTACTTCCAGCCTGTACGCCTTCATGAGGTTATCCCACCCCAGAGGCTATTTTGCCAAATACTGACTTTCATAAGTGTAACTGAAACTCTGACACCTCTCTATTAGAAGTACTTAAAAAATACAAAATAAGTAACAACAAAACATAATTTTTTTAAAAATCACAATTTGGAAACTTGTAGCTATATACTACCAGTCTTTTCTTTGTGAATACAGTCTCTCAGGAGATCGTGTTGACCTTTTAAAAACCCCTAGAAACACCACCTACATAAATAACCTCTGCTACATCAGGTAAAAGGACCTCCAGACAACATTAACATGAAGAGAGAGGTTATAGAGGGCTAATGTCAAAAAGCACTGTGAGCAATAAGTAATGCACACAAACCATGATTGATAATGACCAGCACAGCGCCTTAATTCATCTTTTCTCCATCATTTTACTGAGAGGGACCATATCAAATTAAATAGTGACCCAGCAACGGTTTATTCAGCCATACAAAGCAGGGGCATGAAGGAAAGACATATTAAAGTGGCAGTGACTGCAGTGTAATTGCAGCTTCTTAAAGGAGCACCACAGATAACAGGGAGAGGGGAGATCCCCTAGGTGAAGCAGCAGAACACTGAGCAGAAAGAACCACTGATGCACCAAGCGATGCTCAGCATGGGGAGGACTCCTCCCCAGAGCCCCATGCAGCAACCTGTGGAACACTTGTGTTCTACTCACAGCATGCTCAGGGTTTAACTAGCCAAGGAAAGGGGGGACAGTATGGCAATCTCCCATAAAAAACCAAGCAGAATAAAGTACCTGCCTCAGAATTACTTCCTTACTTTCCTTAGATCAGTTACTGAATTAAAGAATTTATTCTCTTGTGTTTTTAGGAGTTTGTACACCAACTGTCCAAAGTACCTTTCTAATTTACCTGTTTCAGAACAATACACAGTATATAGAAAACACAAGCCAAATTCAGCCTTTGAACATCATCGAACTTTGTAACAGCACTATTAGTCATATTTACTGTGAAAGATTTTTTTTAAGTCATTACATAACTTTAAAAGTCTGCAAATTAAAATATCTATGGCATTCATCAAAAAATGTATAGTGAGAGCAATAGTGACTTTGAAGTCAGCCTACTGACAAAATCTATTACGTAGTGTAATAATTTAATTGATAATTTGCTGTTTGATGTGATGTATTTGGGATCTCTGCATGTCTTAGTTCAAAAAACTATTTGGAAAGAAGAAAGTATTTTAAACAGAAACTACGAAAGAACTATAACTTGGGAAAGGGAAAATTGTTTTTAATTGCAGATTTCAAAGCAACAAACTTTATTTTTATTTTAGCAGACAGTGACTAGCTGATCCATCATTTGTAAAACAGCATAAAAACAGGTAGAGTGGATATAGATCATCTGTACGCTCTCAAAGAGGTATCTACATTTTAAAATATAAAAAAAATAATTCCTACTTCATGTCCCAGAAAGGGGATACCAAATCTTTCACCTTACAGTATTAAGACTCTTCTCAGATTCTCTGCTAATAGGATTCCTTTAGCCAGCAGATGGATTGTGAATACAGGCAGTTTCATCTACTAAAAGACAACATAAATCATCACTGAGAAAGGAGAGACCACAGTAAGGTTATCACCATACAGCCTTCTCCATGAAAGGTTTGCATTAAAGCATTAGTGAAATTAATTCATCTTTCATAAGAGCTTTGAGCAGTATCTGTGATCTATGATAACAACCAATTTCTCACTATGGGGAAAAAAAATTACTCAGGCCTGATACACTACACAAATCTGCTTCTTTTTTTAAATGGCCTAACATTATCTGGAGTGTTGCTCCCAGAGGCATCATTTGAGTCTTATGCCTAGCCAAGAGGATCCATAAATCAAGACAGAAAGTTTTGTTAGTTTTATATGCAGTGGGCTGTAATTATTTTGAATTGCATTATGCCTCAATCATTGTAATTACTTTTAGATCATCCTTAAGCAGCAGCAATAAAAAGAGAAGAAATCAGTCTTAAACCATTTTTCACACAAAACATTGTAATGTGATACAAGAATTCTGGCTAGAACACACAAGGATGTGTAAACGTAATGTCTGGACAGATAAACTGTGCATGCATTCAGCTGTGTCAGTTCAAATTTTCCAAATACAAAATATTTTGTGCTCTTTTGATTAGCGTCATTATACCAATATTAGACTACGAAGAAAGCACGTGGTAAGATTAATTTTAGCTTTAAAAGTAGAAACCTGCATATGAGAAGCAAACTATGTCACTGCTGGCTTTTTGATGTGGCTGTGCTTATGTGTGCTTGAGAGACTCCTTGGTCTCCAGTTCAAAATGAAAAACAGCATAGGGTAAAAATTATCACAACTACCTTCTAACTTTTCAAGACACATGAAAAATATGCTGGCTTGGCCCAGGCAAGGTTTCATGCCAAATGAGCATGGGATCTCACAGAACTATAAGTATCTACTACTATCATCTGTGTTGTTGCAGCCCGAGGGAATCCATATCACTTTCTTCTTCCACTCTGTGAAGCTCTGAAATCAAATGGGTCTGTCCCCGAGTCTGCTCAACGAGTCTTACAGCAACACTGTTACAAGGAACTCTGCTGTGCTGTGCTGTCCACAGGAATAGAGCTAAACTTAACAGATGCTTCAGGGATTTGCTTCTATTTTAGTTACAAGTGTTTGTAGATTTTCCCTTTTTCTGTTTATTTCTCCTCCAAGTAAAGAGTATCCCTGACAACACCAGCACACAGTGCTTTCTCCTTAGGGAAGTCACTTAAGGTAATGTAACAACTGGGTAACAAACAATAAGAGGTGGCAGATGCTCAAAAGGCAATTTAGATGCTTCTTGGGTTCTGGACCCAAAGTCCTGTGCCTAACAGAGCCCTAAGGGATGTCCTGAGTACAGAAGAAGCTACATCCCAAACCAAATGTGGGGACAATTGACCCCTGAGCACCCACAGGGAGTGAACATGATCCCTAGTCCACAGCACGGTGTGGGAGATCCACCAGGCTCAACTGTTTCTCCCAGAGGCTGTGAAGGATTGCTCATGTAAGAGGCAGTAATTCATGATGCTGAACAAGTTACAAATTTGCCAGTTGCATGATGAAACAACAGCAGTGAAACAAGTAAGGAAATAATTCTCCCTGGGTATCAACAAACAATCCATAATTTGGCCTATTGCTGCTGAGCACAATCACAGCACTCACACACACTGCCTTTTCAGAGCTCTCAGTGTTATAACCTCATCCTTCAGCAGCACTGTTCATATCCTGCTTATGTTGTCAATCACCCACACTGCTAACCTTTATTGCTGATGGAGGAAAAAATAAATATCTGACTAACCAACTTTAGTTCCTTCAAATTGCTGTAACGCTAAACTTCAAAGTATATCTAAGATGTTTACTAACAGGAGATAAAAGCTAGTGAAAGTGTGTCAAAGGCAGCTTCCCTTACAGTACAGAGAGACAGAATATAAATAAAAATAAAAAAATATAAATATAAAATATATATATAAAAATAAATAAATAGTATCAAAGAAAAACAACAACCTACATCAACTGCATAATTATCTACCCAGTGCTCTTCCTAGCACACACACACACTATATAAATATTTCTAAGTGTGTACACTTAAAAATTCTAAATTAATTTTTAAAGTTTATCTAGTTCTTTCTTAGATTTCTTCACTTAGCTTGTAGTAAACACTAACCAATAAACACCCACATTCTAGATGTTCTTAAGAAATTAAAAATGAGCAAATAGAAGTAAACATCAAAGGAGAGAACTGCAGGCAAAGACTGCACTTGCATGTGCAGGAAAGCAAATCCTGACAAGTGCTTCTGTTTCCAGGCTTGTCACCAAGACCTTCACCTTCAGACATGCAGCACTGCCTGGTTGTTTGAGAATACCACAGAAGTCAGCTCCAGGGCTGCTGAGAGAACATCAGTACGTTCTCCCCTTACATGCACTATTGCACCAGTAAGAAACCCCCTGCTCCCCAGAGCTCACAGGCCCACAGCAGCCCCTCTCTCTGTACAGGACAGACCACAACAGCACCAGCACTGGGAGTCAGTGGGATCCAGCCACAGCTCTGCTATCCCTGCCCAGGAGCAGCCAGGCAGCTGATACTGCATGCAGCCTCTTTGCTTTCGAATACATGAACAAGTCTTTTCATCCTGTCTACATCCTTCATAAAGATTTCCTACTACACAAAGAACTCCATCCTGAATTTGGTAAATCCACAAAATGACTTAAGCTGTGTATTATAGGTGACAAGAAACCAATGAATAAAAACCAGAAAAAGTAAGACTGGATTCTGAGCTTACTTACAGTGTTGAGGGTAGCTGCTCAAATCAGAATCAAACCATTTATTTGGGAATTGCACATACCTCAGGGAAATAATCCTGCGGAAACTTCTCTTTTTCCAGCATGGGTGTGCTTTCTAAAGTGTCTGAGTAGATCTCTTTCCCAGTAACCTTTTTATACTTCTTAGCTAGGAAGAGATATAAAACAATTAACATACATACCTTTAACATTTTAAACAACTTACAGCACTAACTGGCAAAGCAGTGGTATCTGTAATACATGGGGTAGGGTCTTAGCAAAAATATGCAAGTGCTGAGACATGTTCAAACTACACAGTCAGGATTACAGCTGTTTTCACTACCCAGAGCACTGTGAAGTTGGGGTCTTCCAGGAGATGCCCATTGGTGTTCTCAGAAATCATCCAGCAATCTGACCATTCAGCCACCCACCCTCTCTCAGATTATCCATTTCTGGCTACCAGCACAGGAGGCTGATGAACTGAAAGCTGGAATAGATGCTGTGTTTGTAACAATGTCTTAGTGGTAGGCACATCACCTTCTGAAGTCTGTAATGAATGGTTACATCACATAAATAGCACAGACTTTTCAGTCCTAACAATGGATCTATGGATCTGTGCAGCTCATGAAGTTCTGCTTCTTGATCCATTCCACCCTCAGTCTCTCTCCTGATCAGGACAATGTATTGGTACCTCTGAAGGCAAGAACCTGACTTAGCTTAGCAACCTTCTCCAACACAGGAATTTGGGCAGCTGTCTCACAGCTTCTGTGAAGTTGAAACTACCCAACTGAGGCGAGTTTTGACTAGGAATGCATAAGGTAAAATAACCGATGCAACTATTATCAAGAGCCCTGAACCACCCAGTTCTACTGGATATCTGGTGAAAATACCAAGCAATGTAAAAACTCATCACTTAAGTTGTCTAGATAAAGTATTTTATATAATCAGAGGAAGCATTTACAGTAATGTAGCAACAGATCTTTGGGGATGTGCCAATCACATTGAGATCTGGCTCTCACAGGAAGTTTAAACAAATATCCTGATAAACTAATGTGGCATCATTCTAAGTAGATCATGGATGGATGTCCCTCTGTCAGTAAGTGTTAACAGTGTCAGCAAAAAAGATCCCGATGTCATTCAGGATACACAGACAGAGCTCTAAGGACTGCTGTGCAGGCAGTTCTTGGCAGACAGGAGACACTTCACCACCAGTGCTAAATATGAACCAGCCATTCATTTACATGATTGCTGAGAAGGAAATGCAGAAAGAAAGAAGCATGCCTTCTCCATCTCCAGTAACAATACTTCTATGTTCTTTCTTTCTTCATACCATAAAAGACATGATACTTTCTATAAATCCAAGTGGTAAACTGAAACTGGTCCAATACCCCTGTTGGATGAGGGCCCTTTAGAACAAATTGCTTATCAAGAGTTTAACTTGTAAGCAAACTTTTGGGCTTCTGACCACTGTAAAAGCAGTACAACACTTTCCATGCTATATCAAATAATACTAGGGGCTGTAAGAGAAAATTGTTCTGATTTAAAAACTCAAATACATCTTCCTAAGAAGTAAAAACAGAGACAATATTTTTTTCCCAAAGACTCTATTCAGTCACATCTAACTGTGCAGTGAATTTTGAAAAGACACAGTGATGTTACAGGAATATCGAATTGTATATAAACATCTATTTTTTGCATGCTTTTGAGTAGAACCAGAATTTCATAATGACTTTTGTGCAGAGAACGTTTGTATCCATTTGGATCTTTCCTCTGATTTAAGAGCTTAATACGCTGTGAAAATGTCAATAGTCATGAGAGAAGAGGCAAGTTTTACATTTCCCCTGAACGATGGGAGCCTTCAGGGTCATATTTTACAAACACTACTCTGGGAGACTGATTCTGCTCTACATCAGAATAGCAGGTGACTTACAACACTGATTCAGTGTAGCACCTGCTTCCCTTGGATTTTTATTAAGAGTTTTTTCTTTCCAAGCGATGACTGGGCCAAATGGTTCACACCTCATCTGGCTTTGCTAAGGTTTTGCTGAGCAAAACAAAGCACTGAACATACGAAGCATTTATTTTCTGGAACAAGTATCTTCTCCTCTCTTTGATATTATTTTCCCCTGCACTTTTAAATTTCATTTTGCTACCTTAAAAAAAAAAATCTTATAGTTTCTTCTAAAAGGGCTCAGGAATTAACTGTGCAGATACAGTTTCTATTGGTCCACAAGGCCACTCACATGGCAAAAAGAATGAACAATTCTGGCTGCTCAATCCAGAGACAGAGGTAACACCTCGGACACCCAGTGTCACTTCTAGTCTGGCAAAAAGACTTGACATGGCTCTTATTAGAGCCCCTACATCACTATTGAGATTTCCAGCATGGTCTCTCAGAAATAAAATCTACTCTGAACTGCCTATATGACATCAAAAATCTTCCTTCAGCACTGAAACCAATGATGACAGGAGGACTTAAGTTGACTAAACCTTGAATTGCTATATATGTAGAACTACTGTTCAAATATTTCAGGGAAGAGAGACCCTGTACTCTCAATTATATGAGTACAGAGAATCTATCTCTACTGAGAACAAAATAATGAATCTATATAATTAAGACAATTCGTTTCACTCCATAGTTACCACCATTTCAAGTGTCTCAAATAAATGGATGCTAAATGTAAAATTAATGTGATTCAGCTCATAAGCTAAATGAAGCTCAAAGGATTTTTTTAATCTAATACAGATAGTTATGAACTGAAATAACATAAATTTTATCTAATCTTTTATATATACACCTTAGAAACTATTCAGCAATTTTCTATGATATCTCTAATATTTAACGTACATAGTCAAGTATTACTTCTACACTTCTGAGATTTAGCAAGACCTCCAACCTGACGGATCAATGTGGGTTAAAAACAATGACACTCTCCTAACTGACCTGCACCGCTCACAAGTAATTTAAGCCATAAATCTACTCAGCTGCTTTACAGAAGGACCACCACTGCTGGATATTTAAGGTATTGGTCCTATACCTGATCTACATGAAACAACCTTGTGGCCATTCAGAGTTCTTTCGAAAACATCAGGGATCTCTGTGGATCCAAAGGTGCATCTGCATGGGAATGATTAATGCCTGTGGTTAGACCACTGACTTCTAAGAGGTCTATCAAGTTTGTCATTGATGGACTTGCATGGATATAAGAGAAAAAACTGCTAGGCACCGCTCTCAGAAAAGATAACAGAAAAACTGCCCTGATGAATAAAGTCAATTGACAATTAACATTAAATTCCCTTGCTTACCTTTAAAATCAAACTGGTAGATGTTTTTCAAAGATTCATGAAGAAAGTAAAAACTTCCTAGAGCCTGTAAAAAAAAAGCAACAAAAACTCAAGAAATTATAAAAATATCTACTTTGGCTAACTAAACAAAAAAAAACTATCACGATCTCCAATTAAAAAAAAACCAACAACAAAAAAACAAAACCCAGAAGAAATTAAATACTAAGAAGTAAATTTAATTTTTACATTTACAAAGATCTATAAAAATATTCTTTTCCTTTGTTGTTTCTCAGAAGTTTTGTAAGCCTTTACAAAGACCCTTAACAGTTGACTAAACTTGGTAAGGGCAGAATTACCAAGTGTATCTTAGAAACACCAAACAGACAAATGCAATTAGTAATGCAGACAAGTACCTGGTCTGAACACCAAACACACTCCCACAATTCTTTTATAAAAGCCTGAAGATTTCTGCTTCACTTTGCAAGCAAATCAAATGCTTTTGGAGACTCTGCAGCATGAGAAAAGGGTTGAAAGATTCAACAGCTTTTGAGAGCCAGGTACAGGTTTTCCACCTCCTTCCCAAGTGTGCAGAGTCAACGTCTGCCAGCTGCAGAGCAGATGTAACGCTTAAGATACAACAGGAGTGTTAGGAATCTTTGTACACTCTTGTACAGATTTCCCTCTTCAGAAGCGTTTTGAGAATAATTCTAATGACTGAACAGTACAAGATGTCCACCTTTGCTAGTCAGCCACACTTGGAGAGCAACTGCTAATCCTGCCTTTGGTGTAAAGCCCACAGGGATAATGGTCTGCTCACAATGTGCTGACTCATAGAGAAACAATATAAAAATACCTAGCAGGGACTTAGATGTTTGAATACACTTTTACGTTTCTTGATGCTGGTAGAACTGATGTGTTTCTAAGTGTAAGCAGAAGCAGAGTTTAGGGTCCACAACAAAACATGAAAAATTTGAGTTACCACTGAAAAAAAATAAATACTATGTATACTTAAATGAGAAGCTGTTGAGCCTTTAAATACATCTGATGCACTCAACAGAAGTTGACCCTCCTGGCAGAGCAGTGTACTGGTTCAGCAAGCGCTGCATTATTTATGAGACGCTGCACATTCAGAGATTAAACATTTGCTGATTTGTCAAAAGCACAAACAAGAGGTCCTGCCCATCTCCTTGACATATTAGTCCATCCAACAGAAAACACTGTCACACATTTAACTGATGAGGACACCTCCTTGCGACCCAGTCAGCTTCCTTTAGGTCTTTGGTTCACTTTTTTATAACATGGAGGAGGCAAATAAGATAACACAGGAGATACTCTTGTAGAGGACTCAAGGTTAGCTATCTTGCAACAAGGACACCCTGACAGAAGAAAGAGAAATTCCCAAGTAAGAGTTTACAAATAAAAAAACACCACTACCTGGTATTTATAATCTAACTCAAGGAATTGTCATTAGCAATAGATAACACTGCTGTCTTATGCTAAACTTTCACGGTAATCCTAACCCTAGCCTTAACCCTTTGGATTTTAAAAATGGGAGAGTATTCGTAAATAGCAGTATGTTTAAAGAGAGGTTTCTTGTTGAGAAAAGTATATTTTGTCTCTCAGAGAGTAAAACTAGATAAAAATCTCAAAATCACATGCAAGCTACAGATAAAATTCCATTGTGTACTTGAAAATAACTTTCCTAAAGTTACTTACAAAGCCACCAATTAAAACAAATGAAGTAAAAAACTCATAAGACAGAGTAGAAGAATAATGCAGGTTGGAAGTGACCTCTGGGATGTCCAGCCCAGCCCCTGTCCAAAGCAGGGAGAGACATGGGCTGCCCAGGGCACTGGCCAGAGAAGAGCCAAAAATCTGTAGTGGAGTCTGCTACCTCTTCCGAAGCCTCTGCTTCAGTGCTGGACTCTTTTTTTCCCCTTTATTCTCATGGGAATCCCCCTTGCCACAGCTGCGATAAAAATGAAAGGCTAACAAACAACAAACAAACAAACAGACTGGAAATAGGTGACCTCTCCAAATGAGGCACGAATAATTTTAAAGAATCAAGATGATCTAAACACTGTTTTATCCAGGTGCCATAATTCTATTAAATGTAGAACTGCCACTTGTGCTCAAGCTTCAACTTTATTTCTGAGCATCCTGATATGCTCGCTGTATTGTTTATTAGTTTTAGCTTAATTTTTAAAACATATTTTGAATAATCACGCAGCAGAAGTA
The DNA here is from genome assembly GCF_003957555.1 of Calypte anna. Lineage (NCBI taxonomy): Eukaryota > Metazoa > Chordata > Aves > Apodiformes > Trochilidae > Calypte > Calypte anna. Next base: position 35,235,957 of record NC_044252.1, on the reverse strand, counting down.
TGATGTTATAGTCTAAATTTGTAGCACGAAGTGTCAACTAATTGTGCAATGTTTCTGATAGTGATTAAGTAACACTACAGTTTTACGAACTGAAACTACTACTAGCATAAAGATAGGCTTTGTGTAATTCTTAACATGCCATTGAAAATAAGCAAAACTATAATGGAATGGAAATTACAGCTATCATTATCTTCTGCATTGTAATAAACTTAATCAGGTTTATGTACATAAATGTTCATTTGTAAAAATGATGAAGTGCAATTATAATTCACTGCTCTAACACAATAAAATAAGAATAAAGAAACTTACTTTCAGGACCTGATGCCTAGAGGCCCTCTTGTTTAGGAGATTATATTAATTCAATGTCTTTCTCTTAAAATGACAGTTTAATAATGAAGTTACATTGTATTAATTAAACATCTAGAACTTTATTTTTTTATTTACAATTTTAATATTATTTGGAAAAGGAAGCAGTGGCACATACAGTAAGATAATACAGAAACATTTAAAATTACTAATCACCAGAAAAAATCCACTTTTTAAAATTTCTAACATAAAGAAAGACAACTATTATTTGTTCCACTGTAAAGATTACTTCAATGGATCACTTGTGTTGCTAGCACAAATTTTATGCCACCTGTAAGCAGGTGCTTTCAATAAAACACATCTTCTTGTCTTGTTAGGTCTTGCACTTTGCTCAGTTTCTGCTACATCTATATCAGAGACTGCAGAACAACGAATCAGTAAATCTGTAAAAATCTAAACCCTATGTATGGCAGCCTTTCTATAGCAGAAGCCTGAAACTTACTATGCTCTGAAGGTCACTAAAGTTAACTTCATTGTACGGCCAGGGAGGATGAACTTTCCACAACGAAGGGCCCTCACAGACAGGGCTGCAGTACCCCTGACTGGATGAAGCTGCTGATTTTCAGCTTGAGCACTCAGAGACACCTCATTTCTTAGATTAAGACTCAGATGCAGCATGACAAGCTCTTGCCAGCCACTCTGAACCCAAATTGTAGACAGGAGATGGTATCTACTCTGCTGCTCTTGCCATGTCCTGACAGGATGGAAGGAAGGGAGCAGCCACAGTCCCCTCTGCTTGGTTTTCCCAGCAGTCTGCAAACAGATGAGACATGGAAACTGCATCTCAGTTGCCCTGTTGCAGAGTGACAGACAGCTCACAAACAGGCTCAGATGAAGGAGTTCTTTATTTCTGGCCAACGTGCCGACCCCTGGGTTACTTGTATTCAGTAACACCACCAGGTTCTAAAATTTGAAGGAGATCAGCACAGCCTTTGACCTCAGGTGGTCACAGGGGCCACACGTGTAACTCTCTGGACTGACCAGCCAGGCAGCTACCAACCTCACTGCCAAAGCCAGAGCTGACAAAATAGCAACGGCTTCATCGGAGTCTGAATCATGGAGTTACTCCTGTAAGTATATACACAACTCAAAGTAATGCCTGTGGCCACAAGGAAATACCACACAGTCACTGCTAGAGACTCTATTTACATTTATCCACATTTTGCTTCATAGAGGACTTTAAGCACTGTAAATCTATATGCACACACACCCTAACTGGAATAGCAGAAAGCATCAAAGTGAAAAGCAGATAGGACAGACATGAACAATAGCAGGTTTTGGCTTGGCCAAGTAGCTTGAAATGCACAGGAGTTTCAAATCTGATTGCTGATTATCCTTCTCTCTCCCCTGTACATAAAAACTAAACAGCTTTGCTTTAGCACTCCTAAAATCAAACAGTTAGACCTGCACACAAAATCCTACAGGTAGACTTAGGGACAATTTCCTTTGTGAACTCTTAGAAACTCTTTTGGTATCACAACCACTAATTGTAGAGTACACACTCAAACAGATCCTAGGTCTTGAAAGCTTTTGTGAGAATGGCCCTCACAGAAATGTTCAGGAACTCTGTGAAAAGGCCAGGTGATTATCTCACAGCAGTACTGTTTGCTGTTAATAAAATGCCTTTTTTCAGGACTGACAGAAGGACCTGACTGTTCTTACCAGGTGTGCACACAGAACTGCACTGCCAGATGCAGAAACACACAGCAACATTTAAATTACAGTTAACTCATGTTAACTAGAGGAGCTTTGCAACTCCCCTCCATATGTACAATGGAAAAAGCCCTAGGTATCTTCTTGCTGTTAGGAGACTGAAGTTAAAAGTTCACTGCTTTTACTTGGGTTTCAGAATGATACCCAGTACAACAGTGGAAATTTCTTTTGTTATACCATGTCGAAAGACTCATCTACAAAGGCTGCTACTGATGCCAAGACAAGTTGGCTCTGATGGATTACACATCTGGCATTATTAAAAACACTATTCCTTTGATTACACAGAAGTCTTGCCACAAGTCTTAAGCTTTAAAAAGCTATTGTTTTAACAGATAAATGGCATAATTACTGTTTAAAGTATGTCATTTCAGCAGTGAAAATCTAATGCATAAAGGAAATACCTGAATAGAAGTTTAATTACTGTAAAGAGTAAACACTTACTGCATTACCTCACTAAATGTGATAAAGCTAATATATAAAGATTGCTTTAAATAAATGTAAAACAAATTGCCAATGATGACACAGAAACTGTAATTCATGTAGTCATAAAATCCATAATGAGCTTTAATGAATATTTAAAGTCAAAGTTCAACCCAACTTTTTCAGTGTTTAACCTACTATATCAATACCGCTCAAAGAATTCATTTATCATCGAACATGACAATGTCTGAATATTAATCAGTGTGGGCGCTGCTGACAGGAAGCCCTTAGTTCCCGCCAGCCCTCTGCCCATGCTGCATGTCAACACTGCGCTTGTCAGGCCAGAGATTATGGATTACCTGCCTATTTTGCTAGCAACAATTTTAAAAAATATTCTACATATTTATAGACTTGAACACGGGGAGCAGGTACCAGTTCCCCGCTAGTACAGCGCAGTCTATTAGCTGCCACCTCCCAGACCGGGGAAGCGCGGCACTGAGCAGCGGCCGCAGCTCCCGACAGGAAGACAATCCTGGCACATCAAAGCGCTGCTACCGGGGCTGTGCAGGGAACCCTTACCTGCAGTTATTTATGTCGCAATGAAGAGACCTCAAACTGAAAAAAAAACTGAGGTGGGAAACGGCGCAGGCCCGGGCTGCCTTCCCCGAGGCCCGCCGGGAGAGCCGCATGGCCCGCGCCCGGTGCCCCGAGGCCCTGACCGGCCCTGCAACCTCGGACCCCGGCCGGTCCTCTTGCCTGCAGCCAGCCCAACCCGTCCGTCGGGCCCGAGGGTCTGGCTGGGGAGTGGTAGCGGGGACGGAGCCGATAGAGCGGCCGACAGCCCCCGGTCCCTCTGCGTTGGTGTGTTGCACAGGGCACGAGCAGGCTGCTGGCACAAAGCCGCAGCCCACCCTTGGCTTCTGGGGCACCCTTAGTTTGTCTTAGAGAAGTTAATTTTGATGCAACTGTCACTTCCCAAGCAAGGAAGGCAGCTCAGGGTGCAAGCACACCTGAAGAGCAGCCAGCAGAGAAGCTGCAAGCCCTGCTCCCTGTTCTGGTGCCTTTGTCAGCTTCCTGCGTGGGCGACTCAGTCCCCGGCAGCAAAAGTAACACTACGCGTCTGTTACTCATTCAAGGTTAAAAAACAGGCAGGGTACACAGACCAACTCATTATAAAATAGTCTATCACTTTTTATTTGCAAACATATTAGGTGTCCAGCAATTTATCATTTCCTGAATTAGAGTTATCAGCTAAAGCACATACAATTAAACTGCTATTGTGCTTCCCCAGCAGGCTTCGGCCCCCGCCCGGCAGCCAGCCAGAGAACCCAGCCATGCCAAGCCACTGCACACCAACTCTGCAGCTCCCCATCTCAAACACTGATACTGGCTTGATTCCAACAGTATTTCAGTAATTACATTTTTAATAAAGTACTAAAGTGAGTGGGCTCCAAATATTCTGTGGTAAACTTAAAACACTCTCAGTCTACTGTATGCTGGTATGCATTAAAAATATCTGCTTATTTATAGGTGATACTCTTATTAAAGCAGAAGAAAAGCATTGGCAGTATTGGTATTGAAGATTCTAATATGCCATAAAACCTAAACCAATGTTACTTAGCATAACACAAACACACCTATGTTGTAGAGAGGCAACCTGTAGCACAATTGGACTCAACAGTTGCTAGTACCTGAACACAGTTTCTCCAGGGACTGTGTCCCCATTAAATCAGTGCTGCTGAAGCAGCAGAGACTTGGGACAGCCCCTAGGAACAACTGGTGGGAAATAAAAAGTGTATCTAGCTCTAAGCCCAGTCAAATCCTGATCATTTGTTTACTATTATTATGTGAGTTCCACACCTGCAAAAATACTTCTGCATTTCTAGATTATTTTCCATGTGCTGGTTTTGCCTTAAAAAGTTCAAATGTCTGGACCTGACAATTTTTCAAAGTGACCCTCTCAGCCATACTGCTGCAGCTAGTCACTGAAGTTACACTTCTGCATTTTTTGTGCCAGATGATTAAGATCCCACTTTCCCTGCTTTCAGAATCAATGAGCAAACATTCAGAGATTTCTAACCATCCTCAAAGAATTTTAATTCCACAATCTTTCCTGTCAAGTTATAGTTAAGCAGCACCAGACATATCTTTATCCTCTAGCACTGTTCCCTCACTTTTTTCCTTATTTCTTCAGAACAGTTCTTTTAAGTGTGACAATTGAACTATCAAGATGAATAGTCACTACAAATTTACACTAAAAAAAACAAATAATGAAGAAATAAATTCTGCTTTTTTGTCTTTATAATAGTTGAATTAAATTAAATTCAGGAAACAACAGATCCATTAATTTTTTTACATAGTTTTATAGCTTGTAGTATTTATATCTAGACTCATTGCCAAGATTTAGGTATTTTGAAATGGGCTTATCTGTTTAGGTTTTTCGCAGGCCTAGTCTTTATGGATACCTCAGAGAGGTCTCTCTGCTAACAGCAATCATCAATAGTACATTTTCAGAAAAAAAAGTCCCAGGAGCTTTTGTTTTCCCGATCTGAAGACTAACAAAGTAAGTGATCCTCAGCTAACATTATCTCCCTTTACTTCTTAAAATGTATTTACTGCATCAATACAGCAAATGAAAAATCATATGGAATTTTTAAAGATTCTTTAGGAGTAGTTAATTTAAGAAGAAAAGAAAAAAATAACAAAAAATCTGAGCTATGTATAAACATGTCTGGTAAATAAATGAATAATCCGTATGTAACCTACCACACTGACAAAGGATATTTAACACCACTTTCCACACTTACATCTTTCACAGAGTTTAATTACAAATCAATTCAATTAAAAAAAAATAAATTAGAGGTGCTTTTTCATGAAGCAAATATATACTGACATATATCTATAAATACTGACAGAGCAAGAAGCCAAAAAGAGTTAAGGAAAGTGTATGTATACTGAACACTTAAAAATGAGGCCACTTATCAGTTAACCTGAACTCAATGTAGAACCTTCACAAAGTCATTAATCACACTGTTATTTAATACTGCTATTACACAAGCACTCTGGAGGCCCCCAATCAGGATAAGAGACACACAGCTTGGCTCTACACCAGTGTAGAAAATATTCAGTGTGCCTGAATACAGGATTCAAAATACAGGATTCAGGGCCACACTCTGAATGCTCGCTGGCTCCTCAGCTTGAGAAGGGAGAGGAATAAAATCTAGTTTCTGTCTGGAAGCAGAGCAGACAGGATAAGTACACCTAAAAAGAGAAACATATTACAGTGTTTAAAGGCCTAATGGTTATTTCAGTATTCAACCTGAAGGAGCCAAAAACATTCTCCATGAAGTTAATAAGTTCTTGACAAACACAGCTCAAAATACTGTACAGTGAGGCAGATTTATCCAGTAACAGTCCATAAACTAAGAGAAACTGAGCTTGAAACAGACTGCAGAAGGTAATAGAAAAGTCCAGAATATTATTTTTCTGAAAGCAAGCTATATTCTGTATTCTATTTTACATTTATCTTTGCAATCATTTTAGGAGTGTAGCCAATAGCAACAGTGACCAAAGTAGCACTTTACCTCTTCCAGAAATTTGTCCTTATTTCTATATACTCCTCCCAGTACTGCTCAAGTATGTGACCGCACAAAGGTAATGGGATGCAGGAGTGGCAGAGGCAGGAGTGCTGTTAGCACCAGCACGTGAGATGCAGCTGCGGTAGGAAAGGCACCTGGGATGGCTTCTGAGCAGATGGGACAGGCTGATGGATCTTTAACATTATACCATATTTTTCTTGTACTAAAACGGTAACAAAAAGTGCTTCATTTTGTAAGAAACTGGTAAGCTGGATGACTCTCACCACATTTACTTGGGTCTAAATTAAATTTTTAATTTTAAGAACTTTAAGTCTGTTTATTATTTCATAGATATATTCTTACATAATACACTCAAGACGGCAAATTCAATTCGATGAGGAGGCATCAATGCCCATTTCATTTAATATTATACAAGTCATCTCCAAACAGAAAAGTACGATGTGGTAAAAGGTTGTATTTAGTGTGTCACAGTCACTGGTGGTTGTTTGGTATCTCAAGGAACCTTTGTAACTGCCTCAAAATAAGAGATGATTGATTTACAAAGTACCAAATTTCAAATTTCATATTCTAGGACTAAACATCAAATAATTGGACAAAGCTGTCCCCCTGTCTGACCCATCACAATCAAGCTCCTTTCAAGGTTGACTGCCTGCATAAGAAATATGTGCATAATTTCATTTTGTCTCCTGTCCAACATCCAATGTTAGAAGTTAATTAAATTGCTTGTCCATTGTATTCATCCACTTACAAAGTTAATGATATTCTGTTCCTGAATTAAAGAGAATTTTATAAAGCCTGCACTATGGAATCTGGCATGCTGTACACTGAGGAGCTGAACCCTGTCATGGTTCCTGATTGCAGCTCTCCTAATTAGGAAACAAAATGAATGTTTCTGTGTCTGCCAATGCAGAGGACAAGTCATTCCAACAGCGAGGGTAAATGCTTTGTACAATAGCAACTTAATAATATCTCATGCTTGACTATAATAACTTCTGCAGGATTAATAAACCTGTTAAATTTTTAAATTACCATAACAAAGATGAACCGCAGCGTAACAAGACAGCCTTAAAAAGGGGATACAGGTTTGAGGGAGAGAACAGCTTCCTGCAAGGGCGTCAGCCTTCAGAACACTGAAATCACCAGATTCGAATTCTTGAATGAGATGAGGAAAGAAAACACGATGATGTGGCAATCTACCGTAGCCAGCTGAGAAGCTAGGAGTGACAATTAAACTGTATTACTCTTGTGCTCTTGGTACAAAGGTCTGGTACCTGTGCAACCATACAATCAGAAGTGCAATGCCAGTGCAAATCAAGCACTTGTTACAGGCAGACGTCTCCAGTCCAGGAAAGCTGCTGCTGGCAGCGCTGAAGCCACCACAGCCTAGGATGAAGCACAACCCTACATGCTGTGTGAGTAAAAATAACCACAGTCTTGAGTAAAACCCACCAGAGCACTGTCCTGCACAGACAGCCTGCTTTAAGACACTCCTTTCCATGTGCAGCAAGGAAAAGTCTTCCATAACTTGAGACCCAGTCTCAAGTTCCCTCAGCCTCTCTAAGGGGTGTTCCTGGATCCCCATGGAGGGGATGCAGCTGTGGGACCCGAGTCCCGGGACAGCCCAACCCTGGTGAACAGAGCTTGTGCAGCAGCTCCTGGAGATCAACCCATCCTTGGGTGACTTCTGGCTCTCTGCTTCACACCCTCCCAAAGCCTGTATTCTCAGGCTTTCCTGTAACAAGAAAAGGTCTGAAATATCTAGAAACACCACCAAAACCTCAGTGCCTCTTTATATCACCAGAGTTATGTACTGAACAACAAATACAATAAAAATTGTCCACATTTGAAAACCAAAATCTCTACTGCCTTTCCCTGACTTAATACAACATATTTTACCTTAACAATAGAACAAAAAGTCTCTTTCCCAGCTTTTCTTTCTCTCTTACCCAGTGCTGTTAATGAAGAGAGTTTGCATTAAAATTAAGAAGTGTTCCTTCAACTCCCTGAGCAGATAAACCGGATTCAGTGCACTGACTCTTCACTGCCTTACTCCATTCATTGCCATTTCAGCAAGAGACAAACAGGCATCTTACAAAGTTTTAAATTCTTCTGGAAAGAAGGGGCCAAACCTAGCATTCCCTAACAGGCTTCACTTCACTGAAAGGAAGAGCAGTGTGATTTATGTTATCAGATATTATAAGTGCTTGAACTCTTTGCACCAATTGCTGCACTGATTCCAAAAAGGTATGATCATATACACCTATGCAACAATGTATTGATTTAAGCTTACTCTGTCAAAGTTCATTAAAAGGTCTGAAAACTGAGTTAGGAAGAATCATAAAAAAATACTTCAGTGCATGCAAACTGAAATAGGAGCATAAATTAAAACACATCCAGTGTATTTGGTTTAGTGAACATATGAAAAAATCATCAAGATTACTGAAAATGCCTTCCCTGGAATTATATAAAATAATTATACCTAAAATAACTGAATGCCTGCTGCCATTTTGCATTTCTTTATGTACATTTAGGAGCAATACTTTGTGATAATTAATTTTAAACTATGCTCTGCTTTTTCTTCATGTGGTCTTATTTCCAAAATAAGGCTATATTTACCAATCCAGTAGATGTATTTTGACACATAATTTTTCTGAATTAAACTCATTAAGTATTATTGGCAAATCAATAAAGACATAAAGAGGTGAAGCTTTTCTTTATTAGATAAACCAAATTATATTCTTCTAATCTAAATACTCAGTCAAGTCTGGTAGTAATTAAATAATGTTAAAAACCTGCCTTGTTATTAAAATATCCAGAATGTCCATGTATGTTGGAGAACGTACATATATAAAACATGTTTTCCATTGCTACCTCTCAGAACTTTTCCATTTCAATTACAATTCTGTAATTTTTATTGGAAATCACATTACATGCATGATAGATATAAGTTAATTAAAGGACAATCAATTCTAAGAGATGGCCAACAAGGAACATGAATAGTTTACAAATTACCTACTGTCATTCAACTGGAGCATGCAATGTCTGTGGACAATTACATAAAAGCTTTGATTGATTTTAAAAATTTCAACAATATGGTACATTTTGGACATTTATAAATATTCTACTTCTAATCAGATTTGTAGAATTAAAGTAGCTGCTGGGACCACTGATGCAAACTCCTAGCATAGTGTAGAGCCTAGGTGTGAAATTCAATCAAATACTGACAATTTCTTATGCACCCCAAAATAGCCACAGCCACATCTCAAATTGTACAAATACCTGCTTTGTGTTTTATATATATATGTGTGTGTGTGAGAGATACATATTTGTGGTATAATGCTTTAAGCTAATCATATTTTTAACAGAACACGTTCCTGACTAATTAAAATTAAAAACATTTTTAGCACGCTTACTTGAAGTTTCATGCAGATTCCATTGCTCTAATGACAGACAAGAACATTTTTCTCTTTAAATCCTGGGAAGGCATGGCACAAACTGAATTACTGAAGAAAAAACTAGGAACTGTCACTTCCTGATTCCCTGGTAACCAGTCGGCAAACAGTAGTACTCATTAAAGCTCTCATCATCCTAAAAAGTCTGAATAAAAAGAAGCTTACTATGGCCTATTTCTATTGCTTCCTCCTTGTTTTAAAATTGGGAGTTTGGAGAAGACTCAGAGACCTAGTAATGAAAATCAAAGACCAAGCAAAGGCTTGGTCTCCAGGCTGGACATGTTCTCAGCATGGAAATTCCAATGACATGACTTTATGCTAATAACAGAAATTCCAGCAATTCTGCTGATCTAGGTAAGACACTTGCTGCTGTTCTATTCGTAAACAGGTAATTCAATTTTGTGAGGCTGCCCCTCAGATAAACAGTCAGAAGAAAGTAAATGCTGGCTCACAGCTTCTGATCTGCTTATACTGGGGAAAGCACTGAGACAAACACGGCATCAGGATGAATGTGCTTTAATCTGCCAACTCCCTGGGCATGCCAGCTAGTGATTTATCCTGAAACAGAAATACAGCTTTGTGGCAGGAGGAACTTGGAAGTGTGCCACTGTCCCTGCTGCAAATGCTCATTTCACAAAGAAAACACAACAAACAGTCTAGGAAGAAACTGTTAGAAATATGTTTGCCATATCTTTCTTGTCTCTGTAATTCATCGTTTCTATTAATGCTTTAATTTCAAAGTCTCAGATGAACCTTCAGCTATTGAACTGCCATGAAGGCATTCATCCTGTTCTGCTAGAACAGGAATACAACAATACAATTGTGCTCAAAGGCTTATCATCCTAATTTGTGGGGGGTTTTCCTGCAAAAGCAGCATTTGAATACCCATCCAGACTTATAAAAACAAAATTCATAAAGAAAAGCAAATACCTCTATAGACCATGTGAGAAGTGATCTTAGGATTACTTCATTTACTAGTCTGTCACTACTGCCTTACTCATATCCTATTTCTGATCTTGCTAGCATCACCATATTACCATTATTTTCTAGCTTTGAGCTAGCAAAGAAAATATGTTTAAGCACTTCAGGAACAGGCTCTTTGTGAAGCTGATCCATTAATAAAAAAAAGACCACTGTAGAAACAAAGCTCACTACTCTGTAACACGCTTTTTGATCATATGAAATTTGATAACAAATAGTATGGGAAATGAGAACTAAAAGCCTCCAAACTAGCAACTGAGACCTAACTTCACTGAAATTTTCAACAGATTTATGTTCATGCTCAGAATGAACTACATCAAAGCTTTTGAAGGGAATGGGAATTAGGGATGCCACAGCACTGAGTGGAGCACTGTGGGAGACAGCTCTGGCAACAACTCAAAAGCCCAGAGCATCCACTCAGATGATATGGAGTTACAGCAAGGCTCAAGAAGCATGCTTTGCTGATACAGTATCATAGCTCTAGTTTTACACCTGAATTTGCAAACAATATGTTTTCTTACAGAAAACAGCAACAGATTGCTTAAAGCGCCTAAAAAAACCTAATTAAAAAAAAGGTAGCTCTTCCAAAAAAGTGAAAAGTATCAGTCAATTGTACTATTAGCTCAGCTACAGATAGGGGTTTGCTTCCTACAGGCTCATATTTGAATTAAGAGGAAGCTACTATTTGAAAAGAATGTTCTAGTAATAGTAGAAATGAGAAAGAAAATCTCTATCTTGATAGAAGCAATAACTTGAATTCTGTTTTAAAACTGAGAAGACAAAAATAGTCTATAAATCAAACAAGTTGTCTCTTCATGTCACTTTTATGATGGGCATTCATCTTACTTTCTAGACAGAACTGCTATCTGATGTAACCACACTTATTGACTTAATGGGAAGAAATTTGTATTAGTCTACGAAGCTGTGATGAATGCAGTCTTAAAGTTCAATGATTCAAACACTTTAGTAACCTAAACCAGTGACCCAGGCAGTCTGAAACTTAAATCTTACTTTTGGAACATAAGTTTATGCTTCATTCACATTTTTCTGCTAAGATATCTTGAATATTCATGTATTTTTACTTCGGCTTACATATGCATGTGTGTGTATATGCACACACATATATAAACTCAATAGCAGAATAAATAGTTTTCATATAGCAAGATGACTGTGGGGAAGGATACGAAGCATACATCTTTTAATGCAGTGTGTCAACTCTTCAAGAACTAAGAAGTGGAAAAGTTGCCGTACAATTCAGAGGTGGTGTTTTTGGAAGGATTTAAAAAATATTTTTAATTTTTTTCATACGTTGCATCATCCCTCAGTCCCCAGGATCTTTCTTTTGCAGGATGCTAAGGCCTGCAATACATCATTCCTGGAAAGAAGCCTCTTAACACTTTCCTAAGATTACAATATGGTTTATCTGGAAATCTCTTTCCCGTTTCCTTGGGAACACTTTCGTTTTAGTACTAGTTACATCCCACACAATTCTGCACAACAAGCAACCTGACTGCAGCCACCCAGAAATATGTATTTCTTTACTGAGCAAATGGAATGCTACAGCTGCATGGGGCAGCAAAGCTGCAGGATTGTAACAAAATGGTGAACTCCAGGGCTGTGGAGATGCAGTAAAACCAAAAGCATTTGGCCCTCCTGCTCTTCCAGAGAACTGCAGTGCTGCACAGTTTTCACACGGGCAGCAACTGCTGTCATCACACAACTTAGAAACTGCAGCAAAATCTGCAATTCTACATGATTTCTTAGAGAAACAGAATATATATGGCACTCTTACTGGTTTCTTCTGCTTACAGAACACTTGCAAACAGAAAAATACCTGAGCTTGACCATTAGGAGAGATTCAAGAATGGATGTATGCTGTAATCATTTAGGACAACAACATGCACCAAAGAACAATTTACATGGGGTCTTAGTGAAAAGTTAGTGTATGGAAATAGGAATGTTACAAGTCAAAAGAACAAGGCAAATCAGTTTAATCTGATTATTCTGTGGTTGAGGCAACATATTAATCAAGGGAACAAAACAATTCTATTAATGACATTCAAAAGGTACAGTACAATAATCAATCTTTTACTATATTGCAAATGATAAAACAAGCATCCAAAAGGGTTATGCTAATTACATGTTTCAAGTCAAATGAACCCATTCCATGCTTTGTCTTATTTAGACAAATAGAGCATTTCTGCTATTTAATTATATTTCAGATGTCTGTATCAGTGTCTGCAGTGATACATTAGTTTACTGAGGAACTGGAGATAGACTGGTACATTTCTCTAACAGAAATGCACAGCCCACCTCTGGAGAGACCAGGGCTCGGCTATGCCTGTGGCCGTGGTGAGGAGCAAACCGCCCAGAGGTGAGGGATGGACCCCCCAGAGGTGAGGGATGGCCTCCCCAGAGCTCTCTTTCCCCAGCCTCTCTCAGGACCACTCCTCTGCCAGCACGTCGTGAGGAGCTGAAGATCCCATCCTCCTGGGGCACATAAGGGGTCTGCACTGCTCTACCACAGCCAGGTGAAGGTGGGACCACCCTCGGGGTGGGGGTTTGCTCGGAGCAGCACCTGCAAACCTCACCAGGCTGCTTCTCCTGCCCGGGTAGCTGGGCTGTGTCTGCAGGGAACTGGGTAGTACCATGTACATACTGCATCTGTCACAACAGCAACACCCTCCTACAGTCATAAATACAAACACCTACTTGCTCAGAAAGGCCAAAATTACAGCACTATATTTAAAAAGTGTGAAAAAACCAGGAGCTATCTTCCTCCACTGCTTGCAGATAAATACTTTGTGCAACTGATCAAGAAGACGACAGGCACATCCTTGGGTGCAGAACCAGCACACAGGGGAGGAGGGGGAACTACACGTCTTCCACATTTCCCAGGAAAATGAGGACATCAACTAGAATTCAAGAAAACATGGAGAGGCCAGACACACATCCTCCAAATGTGTCTGAAATACATCAAATTTCAGGCTTATTATAATTTAGTCTTAGCTATTACGTTGTATGATCATGTAAAGTAACAGAAATCCCATAAAATTGGTATGTCACACCATGCTTATAACATAATGTAAGTAGTTGTGATCAAATATATACTGACAAAAATGATTCAGTGTATTTCATTTTTCTTCAAATGTATCATTTTTATATTAGTACATGTAGATGGCTCACGCTAGAAATATAAAATATCCTGAAAACGACTGAAACATACCGTAGATTTTTTTTTACAGGCTCTTGAGCGTTATCAGTCAACCCTGCCCATTACATACAAGGACATTTTTGTCTAAATAAACACAGACCTTGTGAGGCTTCAACACTTCTCCTGTCTGCTTTCCCTGAAGTACACATTCTCCTCCTGCCATAGCCATACACTGACACTGCCTTTCCTTTTCCTTTGCTTCCACCCAGGCAGGATGAATGCTTCCACCTCTCCCACCCCTGCAAATGCTCCCTCCCTGGCAGCACAAATTCTGTCCCAGGCCCTGGGCAACGCAACTCATCCAGGAGCTGGGTACCCCGCCTCTGCATCAACTCCACAACTACTCACTTCTGCATTGGGAAGTAAACAGCAGCCCCAAAGCAGAACTGCAAAGTAGAAATTAATTCCCCTACATAAAAAAAGCCCATGGAATACGTGACAATTGAAAAAAACTATTCACCAAAACCAATAATATTTATAAACAAAAACTACTAGACCAGTGTTAGCAGCCAAAACCACAAGATGATCAGAGCAAACACATGTGTGCCTAAGGCTATAGTTAAAAAAACCCAAATCCTAAAACCTTCCCACACAGAATCAATCGGAACACACTTTCATTAAAAAAAAAAAAAGTATTTTCTTAGCTTTCAACAAAAGCTTTTTAAAAAAATAAACACAAATCGTTACTGTATCTTTCAGAGCCATAAACCCAAGCCTTTTTGTATCTAGCAATAGATTATTTTAGTATTCAAAGCACTTTCCTGTTTTAAGTGCAAAAAAAGTAAGAAATAATAAAATTCAACTTCTCATGTTGCATCAACTTCATTACTTTTAAGGAACAGTTTCTCTGTTACATGCAAGAACAAGGACATTCTAAGAAAGTTACACTAATAAGCTCACAGATGCTATCCATGTCAAAGGACTTCCACAGGAATTTGCATATTTAGTAACAGAATAGGATTTAATACCTTAAGTCAATGAGTTCTGAACTGGCCCTACATTCTCTAAAATGGGAAAATGTCAGTTTTCAGACACTTTATTTAAGCTGTAATGACTGCAAGTACTGTGAATCACCTGCTACCTGTTTTTGTCTAACTACTTTTATAGTTTTCCCTGATAAAACTAAAATATAAGGCATTAAGGAAAACTAGCCTACTAGTGCAATACTGGAAAAAATAAAATATTTAGTTGCTCCATATGAAAACAATATCTATTTTGCATCCTTTAGCATTCACATTTAATCCTGAATTTTCAAACAGTAAATTATGAAAATAGCAATACTTGTTTCCTAGGAAAATTTCAAACAATTTACTAGACAAATCCAAATCACTGAAATGAAAATTTTGGCCTAGGCTATTCCATAGATCTTCTTGGACTTTTAAAGTATGCTTCATACAAGAAGCACAATTTAGAGCATCAACATTTTTAAGTGAGTGGTTTTACAAGGATTAGTTGTCATTTTTGCTATTCTAGCCTGTATAACCTTTCTTTTAAACTTGTGTCAGTTTCCTTGAATTAATTTTAATTCATGTTTAGCAAAGAAGAAAATCAGACTGTAACTAAATGAGGTCAAGGACTTTAGAAGACCTCATTGAATCCCACAATACTGGGATCTTTTTATGAAGTCCACGCAATTATCATGAGTCCCACAAATGGGCACAAGTATGTATGGCAGATTCAATAACTCTGTTCAATATTAGTCAGAAATAGGAAACAATAACTAATATTTGTGAAAAGTTACACCTGAAATATTTTGCTCCGTCTTATGTTAAATGTACTTAGCAGAAAGGTCAGAGCTCCTGAATTTGCTAGATAAATAAATGTTGGTGAGGTGGATGAATCACTGGAGAATTGGTGCATGGCAGCGAATGAATAACCTGCAAATGCTTCCCAAACCCCATTATTTCCCTTTTTCCAGTAGGCCAAAGATTCATGTCCCTGCATGCCGCCAGTTCATTACAGAGAAATATCATTCCTCTTCTGGCACTCTCTGGGCGGCCTCTCAGCCCCACGAGGACCCTTTAATGTTTAATTCCCCATCATCTGCTCCAGTGAACAGCTTAATCTCTGCTTGTATGATCAATACTATATCAGTGTAAATTAAAATGACAATTTTAAAGTAATTAAGCCTGTTAATGCTCGATTCAAATGTCATTATTTGCACAAGGGATTGAGGAGAAATTACATCGTGTCCAGGGTGACAGGAAAATGTTTGAGCCTTCTCAATCCTGTTGCTGCTGTGCCACTGGAGGCTTTAGCAAAGCAGATTAACTTCTAGCTCCCACTGCCAGGATACCTATCCAATTTCAAAAGAGGATAACACAATTTGATAAATTTAATTCCAGCTACAAACTCAATTATTGTGATAATGGATGAAAACTGGGAGGAGACACTAAACAAGACCCACATAAAAAATACACTTAACTTCAGAATGAGATACAACAGTAATTGTTTTATTTGATTTGCTCTATCCCTTTTGAAAACCCTTTAAATAATTGTGATTGTTAGAAGAATAGCCAGCATTTATTAAATAGTATGAGCTCTAAGATCAAAGTGGCTGCAGTTTAAAGGATTTTGGTCACAATGGAAATGTTCGCTCTCCTTTGCTTGTACAGCTACATTTATTAGACAAGTAAAATTACATCATTACAGTATTGGATCTCATAAATAGATCTATAAAACTCAACTCTGCTCAGATGAAATCTTAGCCCATTCTACGTGCTGGCCTTTCTGGACCCTGCCGTGACAGCCTGTAGTCATTTATTATTTCAAAGGAAGATTTTAGTAATAGAAAACCTTAAACTTTATGAGACAGCCATAGGATTCAGTTTGTATTTCAAGTCTAAATGGCTAAAAATGCAGCAAAGCTATCGTTATCTGAGCTCATCTCTAGGACTGCAGGATAGAGAAAACCACAGCAATTTAGGAAAGGTGCTGGGCAGAGCCTTCAGTACTTGGCATTTTGAAGCAAATCACAAAAGTGAAACACCAAATGTCATGGATCTAATTCAATGATAAGGAACAGTGGAAAACTTCATCTGCAAAGGAAGTTCAAGGAGTAACAAATTCCTACTGGAAGAGGTTCCAACAGCTCGAGGTTGAGCCCTAAGAAGGTCAATCAGCATTCCTGTCACTGGATATTGTTTTAATAAATTCAGTTTATCTGACCGTTTGCATTTCCTGCAGTTCTCTGAAATAATTATATTGAATTTTTATTAGTGCACATAAGACATTTTTGGCTTGCATTTCTTTGAATAATAAATGGCATATATTAAAGTGCCTTGCAGGTCTAATAACTTGCATCAGATCTGTGTAAGCCTGTCTTATTAACTTTTAGTTTAAATTACAGCAGAATTCATCAATCAGTGTTTCCAAAAAGCAGATCACCACAGACTATCAAGAAAAATGTATCTCAAGACGATTCAAACAGTTATGGGTGTCTCAAGTATTTAATCAGAAAATCTATCAAATCACAGATTTTCTTAGATGAACCGTCAGAGGAAGAACTCTAGAAGAGTAACCAAAGACTATTAAAAATTTGTCACAATAATGAAGAAGAAAAAATCACTCTAAGTAGAAGCTTAAATTTTTAAATTGTGTTAACTGTAACACAAGCTGAATTTGTAAATGAAAATGAAGAAAAGCTGATGAGAGTCATGCACTGTAGGCTTGCTGCTTCATTGCTAACTCCTTAAACACTAGAACTGCTGGCATGGCAGAGGTCAAATTACAGTCCTGACTTCCATTCACTTTAATTAAAACTAGCTTTTTCCTGAAAGAACAGCTGCAGATTCAAAACTCAGAAGAGAATGATCAGAAGTGGGAAGCTATACTGAACAGTATGGGTTTGTTTGTTTTATCTGAAAACACACTGAATATTCCTATCAGTTAAGAATATTTTGATCTGATAATTATTAAAACTATAAATTATAAAGATACTGTATCAAAACTGAACCAAACTGCTGTCTTTAAAAAAAAACTGATCAGAAAGCACACAACACTGCTGAAGCAACTGCTGCTTTGGGATTGCCCTGGTATTTTCAAACACTGATTTATTCTTTCTTTTCTCATGTCAGTGATGGGCACAGAGACCTGGCTACTGCCCTAGTGTATGGTAAGCATGTATGTGTAAGTCAAGTACTTTTCTCCAAGAAACTTTAAAGAGGAAATCAAATAGTCATTTTTGGAGGTTTTTTAAAAATTAATTTGGGAAAGATGAAGTAACATCATTCATACATCACAGCAAAATTATGACAGTTGACAATTTTATGCAGTATATGCACTTACATCTTAAAATATTTCCCCATTAAGTAGCATCAGAAATTAAATCAGATGTAAGCGCTGACTGTATGATACTTCACGTATTTTACAGCTAATTGAATTAACAGACCATACATTCAGAAGAAGTAAGGTGGCAAGAGAAGAGCGAGAAGTGTTTTTTCCTCAAGTTTTGCTACATTGGCAGTAGAAGAGAGAACACTGCTCCCTTTTTCAAGGCAGAAAGTGATTCTGCTATGTTAAAGATGAGAACAGCTGCCTAACTGGAGGGGTCAGAGGAGGAGCTAACTAATTACTTCGTGGTTGTAAGGGGAGACAGAAAGACAGACAGAAAGACGCTATTTTTTAATTACTGTCTGAATAGATTACTAGAGTCCTTCTCCTTTTGTACATAGCCTAAAACCAAAACCTGAGTACACTCTACTACAGCATTTCTGTTTTGCATTATTAGTGGGGCATGCTAACAGACATAGGACCATATGGAGCAACAAATTGATTGTTTCCCTATGTACAGTAATAGCTCCATTTATCATGCACATGTTGACCTGTGTTTGCTTTACAAAGCTTATTAATTACCAGTGATATTGGGTGCTTTAAGAATAGAGAACATTGGTAAAAGTTACCACAGTTGATTAATTCAGAATTATTAAATGCATCTTTGCTGTTGAAGGTAGGATAATTTTTCAATTTCATTTTGCTTTTAAAATTTAATTTGATAAGCTCTTAAAGAAATAATGCTGGTCAGCTGGAACAAAAACAGTCTTACTGGGAGTAAACTGATATTTCTTTATGCTCATGATTGCTGTGCTTGAATGTAACTTTTTACTACTATGTCTAGTATCAGATTTTTAAAAAACATATATATTAGGATTTTATCAAACTGCAAGACGACCAAAGTGTGTTAATAAATTATTAATCTCATCTAATCTTCATACCTGCTATGCATATTTGCTTAATTAAAAAACATGTAATAAGGGGGGTCTCCATCCCAATGATGGTAAAACCTTTGTCCTAAGCTGGTGGCTACACAAGGCATTCATATCAGATACCTATCCTGGCCAATTAAACCCTTCTCAGGAAGGTAGCAGATGGTCACATTAGATGCACACAGTGTGGGTTCAGCCCCTTTAGCAAAATGCATCCAAATACCCAAAGGAAAATTGTATTTCATAAAAAATATGTCCTGTCTTACTAAAACTCTCCTACAGTTTTGATAAAAGGTGACTTGATTAAATTCTCTGAGCACAACTGAAAATTGAGTGATTGTAGTAGCTCTTAAACGATGGAGTGAAAAGGCTCCCAGGTGTCAGAAGAAATTTCCTTACCAGTTTGAGCAAGGGGAGCAAGCTTTCACACAGAGAAAGGACATTGAATAAACTGAACCACAGAACTGAGTTCTGTATCACCGTTAGGACTTTTTTGCTCTCTTTATGTTCACTGCTTCAGTGGTTTTCTGTCAAAAAATGCTAACAAGCCATTAAGCTCTTTAAGAACTTAACAATTTTTCAGTTTGTTCACCGATAGATTTCTTTCAGAATATTTGTTTCCCACATATGGTGCTATGACACAGCATTCAATCCTATTTGTCTTTTCCCTTGATATATGGTTCAACCACAGCACAGCTTGGTCAAACCTTTGCAAACATGTCAGTTACATATTTTTCTTGCTCTTTAAGACAGTTTAGTGACAGGTGATTGAATTAAAGGACTTTCTGGCCAAAACACGGACCTTAACTTTAAGGACAAATTGAACTCCATTAGTAATAGTTAAGCTTAAAAATTTTTGAAAGCAGATATAAATGCCCAAATCCATAGGGGGACTCTCTTTAATTTTAAAGATCAAACAGAACCACAAGAAGAGACAGCCCAGGTGTGCTGGGACAGAGCTGCTCGCCCACAGATGCAATGGTGTCCAGCATGCCAGTCTGCTCCCATGCAAAGAAGGGAACACTGAGGAAAAAGCACTCTATGGCAGACTTTAGGCATAGAACAGGATCCTTCCCTGGCCACGGTCCCAAGGAGGATCCTTCCAGTCTACCGGAGCATCACCACACATCATGGTATACTCTGACAAAGTCAAGGTTTCATTCCCTATGCTTAGTCTTACTTGGAATTTTGCCTAAACTAACCTGGTGATCCTCCTCACCACCTGTAATTATCAATTCCCACCACTAGCGCTCTGCTGGAGCCACGGAGCTGTCAGCCTCAATGGGGAAACTCCTGTAAGTAGAGACCAGAATGTCTCCAGGAGCAACCCACCAACCTGCAGCTCACTACTAATCAGTCTAGAAGAACATACCATATATTTTGACAATCCCCATTAATTGACACTTAAATAATTCATAAAATTCTATCCAAACCACAAAACTTGCAGAAAATGTCTTTGGTCGGTATTTGCTGGACAGATGGTGATAAATACATATGTCTATATATATGTGTTACAAACCTGAGAGCTAGGTAGCACACTTGTGTCAAGCCACATGAACAAAAACAGATGACAGGCTTTCTAAAAAAAGTTTTTAAAATTACCCTGGAAATTTTTAATAAACTTCTGCACATGCATACATTTGAGAGAATTTGAGTGAAAGTTGGCCTGTTGGCCTCCTACAAGGTGCACGTGAAGAAAAGCAAAAGCTGCCTGATGAACTGCAGTTAGGCAGGAAAGTGGACAATGTCTAAAATGCAATCAGCTCTGTAAGGTAACTTATGGAGCTCTCCTTTTATTCCTTTTAAGTAATCACATCCTCCTTTATTAAATACAATAAATACATGAACTTAACTATATCTGAGTCGTCAGGCACTGAGCTAGTAAATCTGGGAAAGGAACACTACAATGTGAATTCCCATGCACAGAAACATGCAGAGCTGCGAGTACAGGCTTGATGGGCACTGGCATACACTGAAGACTCTACAGTAAAGACCTATTTGCTTAAGGGACTTCTGAATACATTTTTTAACATTGACCAAACTTCTCTCTGTTTTAATGGAAGAAGCTACTCTCAGTTCTCATCCTCATCACAGATTTTAATGATTTTAATCCTCTAGCACCTTTCAGAGTAGAGCAGGCACTCAGCCATTTCTTGCAGCAACATCAAAAAGCAGGTTCAGAAGAACTGCCAAAGAATAGTGAGATCAATACATTGGTTCCTGAACAATGTTTTGACATCTAAAAATAAACCAGCCAGCTTGCAAGAGGACAAAAGTCATTTTTGAAAATGCACCTTACTACATCTTATTGGGATAAGAAACACCTACAGCACCACGACTGGCAGCAGAGCAGCATTAGCTCAGGGGCAGAGTAACACTTAAAGAGCTCATTACGTTATTGCACCCCTATTCTGGTTGGATGTAAAATAAAGTTAAACCAATGAAGCAAAAATAATCCATTTAATTCTCATGCTATGTGATACATTTATATTGGGTTTCTGTTGTTGTTGTTACACTGCTTCTATTCATTCTCTTGCTTTAGTGGTTCAACTGCAATTTATCAGCCTGTAGTGGAAAATACCTGGCACCTACTTAAAATGCATGGAGGCAGCAATAAAATTAACCTTGTGGCAATTGTTTTCCCACATGTTTGATAGACCAATGTCAGCTCATCTGTTAGAAGGAAATAAAAAAGTCAAGCCTAAATGTACAAAAAATTATGATGGAAGCCTTAAATAAAGCAAGGGTAATGCAAGTTTATTGAGTCAAAAATCAATCAATCAATGAGCGAGTGGATTAGGAGCACCTCATAAGCCCCAAAGAAATAATTTGCCCAAACACTGGGGTTTAACAGTAGAGGACCAAATTCCAACACTTTTAGGAAGTAAGTAATGAAAAATCAATTCAAAAGGAAAAACAGATCAAGAACCCTGGATTCTGACATGCCGACACATTTATTGCTGAATACCATTTCTTGGCTGACCTGAAAACTTCGGAAGGTGTTTATTTACTTTCAACACCTTCCAGAGATCAATATTTTTAATTTGGATCCGAGTTATTATTTTTCACATCACAGCATCGGGGAGCGGAGTAAAGTGGCTCATATTTTAGTGCTAAAAAGATCGATATGACAGTTTCACCTTCGCGGCAGCCCCCTGCGTTCACCCGGGTGCACATCATAACACCCCGCAGGGGGGTGCAAGTGCCACGGCGTGGGGAGCAGGTCATCACCCAGCCAGAGAGCCAGACAGACTGTGATTTAGCTGATCGTGAAGGGCCTGGTGCCCTTAGAAAACCAATCTTGTTCCTCTCACTTTATCAGGCCTGTCTTTTATCCAGCATGCAGAAGGGGGAGGGGGCAGGAGAGAAGAGAAAAAGAGGGAGGGAAGGAGCAGAGGAAAAGACAATCAGTTTCATAAAGCAGATTACATCCCTCATCATAAATGCATCCACTCGTTTTTACTTTCCCTGAACCAGGGCACACCTGCAATCAATAATTAATTTTCCATACATTTCAAAATATTGTTCTGGTGGCTGAAAGGGGGCGAGTGTGCAGAGGAGAGCAGGCGGGAGGATCTCCTGCAGCAAAAGGCATCACCCCTGGGCTCCAGTGACTCTATCGATTGCTGCTATTGGGGTGATGGAGGCAGGCAGGGAGAGTTATGGACCAGGCCAGCGGATGTCTGCCCTGACATCTCTTTCACTGCTGCAGTTTAAGGATGCGCTGCCTCTCTAAGAGGCAAGGAAAACACCACGTGCTGCATCCTGCATTGTCACAGCTAACTTCACTCTGGTCTGAATTCAGCTACCTCCTTTCCACTGTTATGTGCTGATTTTAAAGGCACCTTTTACATAGGTCTTAGTGCTTCAAAATTCCCTTTCTCACAAGACATTCATCCTTCAAGGGTAAGATGACTGAAATGCTACACAAGCACCAACATATCACTACAAGAAAAAAAAAATCTCTTCTTAAACACTTAGAACGTTAACTGCAGGTTTTACCGTAGACAGGTCAGTGACATGGAGGTTGGGGACAGGACACATGCATCACAAGGACGTGGTCTGTGAGACTCACAGCTGTCAAAGTGTGGAAGACTCAAGCTTTCCAAGGCATGTAGGCACTGTACAGGTAACTGCTTCAGGCAGACTACACAGTCACTATGGAGTGAGTGCTCTCATTGTCAAGGAACCACAACTCAAACCCAAGAACTAACTGTACACCGCCACATGATTTCTGAGCACAACATTTACGTCTATCCCCATGAAGTCATTTGTGATACCACAAAATAGCTGTTATTTGCCTCTTAGTGCAGAAATCATTCCTTAAAAGGATAGCTCACGTAAAACTAGGTGGGTATATACAAGAAAGAAGCAGTTACAGGGAAATCTCAGACTTTCTTCTCAGTATGTCCTAGGAAAAAAGCAGCAGAGACAAGGAAAAAATGTCTCTTTGTGTAAGGGCTGCTCAAAGTAACATAATGTTTTCTAAGAATAATTAATAGCTCACACCCTTTAAAAAATTGCCTTCATGAAGTCCTGTGATTGGAAAAGTAATAAATGATAGTCATCGTCCTGGGGTATGCTCTAGAATACTAACTGAAAAGTAAATGCAGGACTATTTCTCCAAATTATGTATCAGAGCTAAAGGTCGCATTAGAAGAGTAGCATTATGAAATGACATTAACTGAGAGCTGAGCAGCTCCTGGCACACTGACAGCAGCACTGCAAAGTCAGGATAAGGAGACTCCCTCGGACTCATGGGGACACACACAGCAACCAAGCACACAGGCTTCCTGAGGCACCTCTTCTGCATTAAGATGAACAGGTGGCTGCTTTTAAATTCATGTCCTGAAGGGTAACAGTGGAGAATCACAGCCAACAAACATATGATCCAAGCATATGGATGGTCACCTGTGGTTTAGAAGGAATGTCCTCAGATTTCACTGCAAAGCACCCCATTTCCCAAGTAAATCTCTGCAATACAGTAAAATATTCTTGGTTTGTTAATTTCTGTCAATCAGAAACCAAAGCACCAACTTAAAAAAAAGCTTTGAATCCAGGTCAAAAAAAGGATTTTTTTAAACTCTTACATTTGCATGAGGTCAGAGAACAAATACTTTTCAGACTTGCCCGAGAGCATTCTAGGATCATGGCGTTATTTGCAGAGTCTGGCAGAAGGCTGGCAAAGAACAAGTTTACGAGTCAAAACCTCTCCCCTTGGAGAAGGCTTAAGGCTCAGACGAAGCCCAAGGCTGCACGGGACAACACTGACCAGGCTGGTTCTGCTTTGAGACACACACACACCTTGGACAGTGATGCCCAGGCTTCTCCACTCCGCTATCCTTGCTAAGGAACAGTCAGTAATGTGTCACGCTAAAATGAAAATGTCTTCACTTCCACTGCAATCTCTGGAGAAATTTTACAGACACTTTGCAAGTGATAGTTTGTTGGCTCATGGTTAAAAGTAATAAAATTAAGCGGACCTCTAGTGTACTAGAAACCATAAAGAACACTTGACAAGTGATGTCATCTATAAATACACAACTTGCTTCAGGATTTGCTCAGATTCACAGTTCAGCACTGTCAGGTAAGCTGTCAGCATTTAAAAGGTACTGAAATGCAGTAAACTTCACATGTTAGTATGTTCACAAAAGCTGTGGGATGGGATTTATTCAGGACTTAAATGATGCAGAATCATAAAATACAGCTTAGAGCCCTGAGTACTGAAAGTACCCTGTGGCTTCCACCGGGTACCTCAGTCTGGTTCTGCTTAGGTGGTGGAGAATTCTGACACAGATTTCTCCCTGAGAGCCTAAGCTTCCATGGCAGCCTGGACACCCCTCACTGTCCAGACAGCTGTGTTCATTTGCTGGTTGAGGCTCCCTTTGCATTTGTCTGGGAAACAGCCTGGAGAACTGCAGAGGTCACTCCAGCTGAGGACATCAGCCTCCACAGGAACCAAGTTACAGATTGTGATTCTCACTGTCTGCTGATTTTGTAGAATTATACAAAGTATAGCTGTGTCCTCCTGGAGGGTCAAGCCTGTTGTGACTTCCTAAGACCACAGCAAACCATGCGTAAAATATTTTCCAACCATCTAGTCAGCAGGATACTCAAAGCTGTGTTATGAGAAGCCAAAAAGTGCATCAGGCAATACACCAAAATAAAAAGTTTCTCCAAATTGGAAAAGCCCTGGTAAACTAACAGGAGAAACAGCTGTGCAGCTGAAGGATTATTGTGAAATTCTGATCTAATGGACATCACCATCATGGATGCCTTCAGCGAATATTTGTTCTCAAGCCCGCTTGTAAAAGTTGCTATTTCTCCTCATTTAACACCTCTCTTGCCTTCACTTCTCCTTAAGAATTTGCATATTTAGAGTATATTTTATTGACTCCATAATAAAATGCACTCAGTATTAGATAAAGCTACATGCCCTTTTGCAAAGCTTCAAATATTTCTCTCATACAGCGCTTTTTTGAGTGTGGATAACTGCGATAGACCTGTACTCTTTATTTCATAAACCTCATGGGAACAGAATATATAAGCATAATGTAAGTGTGCATCCAAATTCAGCAAGGACAAAAGATCTACCCAAGTCCTGATGAAATTATGTTCACTTCATCAGGTGTACTTGGAGTCTATAATAATTTGGAGTCTAGAAGAGATACAAGTTTCCTGTGGAGAGCATCTTCAAACCTGCCTCCAGGCCTCTGCTGCCAGAAAAGATGATCCCATTTATTTGCATATATGTGTACATAATTTAAACATTTTTAGGGATTAAAAAAATGGTGGGAGAACAGTAATATTAGTAGACTAATACTAGTGGATTTTGAATATGCAGTGAAGGGCAATAAATCTAAGAGCAAGGCAAGGATCAGCACCATTTTATGGATGATGGAAGTTAAGGCAGAGAACTTATAAGACTTGGTCAATGTCACAGAGCAGAGGGATGCGAGAGCTGCAGAATCACCAGGAGGTCCCCAGGGATCTGGTGGTGCTCAGCACCCTGCTGCTCACACCACAACACTGCTCTGCCACAGCCACCTCTGCTGAAAGCACCTGACTGAAGGAGGGAAACAAAGATGTGGCCTGTAGCAGCAGTCACAGGGGGAAGAACTCCTGTTTGTGTTTCAGTCCTAGGAGAGGTGGTCTCAATCCAACAACCAGTGCACCAGTCACTGACAGACACAGCGTTGTCCCACTGTCACCAAAGATAGTACTGAGGTACCACCAGAAAATGCTGTGTGCTCCTCTGTCTAGAGGATGAGTCTAGGGAGAAAGTATACCTTGGGTAAATGCCTCCAGTAAGTGCAACAGATCTAGATTGAATTGAGCAGTTAGCAAAGGGTTCAAGTGCAAAGATTTACTCTGTTCTTATGGAAGGAAGTGCAGGGCAGCTTATATACTGTAAATTCACTCCCATTTACTGGTAAGCAATGTTAATTCCAGTTTTAAAACCATTAGCACTTCAGCAATATTTCCATTTTTAGGGTAGCCAACTGGAAATATGATAAAGCAACATCTGAAATAGATGTATGTATCTCTTCCCCATGCTGTCTTGGCCTTTATCTCTATATTCTATTAAGGGTTTTCTGCTAGTTGTGGAGAAAATGTCATTTTTCAATTCTAAAAGTATAATTACAATACAGAAATACCCTGTTAGGGGTGCCATAATACCTTTCAAACATTACTAAGTGCTTTACTTTCATCATGCCTTAAACTCTCCTTGCTATGGATACAAAATTCCAGTGTATTATCTGTTTTCATGTACCATATTAACTAGGGGATTAGATTGCAGCTTTCTTTGAAAAGTGGTGTGTCAAAAGAAGACATTCATGTAAGCTGATCGCCCTTGTGTTCGTGCACGTGTATCTCAGTGGGGGATTTGGGTCTGCTGATTCTATCCAGCATCAACATCAAACCAAACCACCAGGCAGGGTGTGCTTGAGAAATAAAAGGGCAGGATGCGCTGAGGTGGTTTTCCTGTTTGTAAGAGACACATCACCTGTATAAGGATCCAAAGCTGGCACAGTTTGCTCCTTCTGTAGAAGCTTTTGAATTCTTACCTGGTAACTGTATTTCAGGCATAGAGGAACCTTTAAAGTGATCTAAGGTTACAGCAACTCTTATTTACACAAGGAGCTGCTTTCACAACGAAATGAATCAACATAAAAATACTTTGCCTTTTTTGGAGACTTTCAGGAACAGAAAACCATGAAGTTAGCGACCTGTGTTCAGGGTCAAGGACATAACTAAGACAACAGAGATGTTCCTGATACAGTGAGCCACTTACAAAACAGCAATACTTGAAATTGTTTGGACAGAAGCAGCAGACTGTTAGCCAGACTTCATGAGCAAAAAATCACTAAATTTGTCAAAATGGCTAAGCCCTACATTTCCATCTTTTTCTCTTTTGTTTTATATGCTTTGCATGTCAGACAAATTATCAGGAAAATACTCCTTGTGTGACATTTCATTGCTTAATGCTTTACCAGTGCAGTAAAACAAGACAACTGCTGAAATTATAGGAAAATAAATTTGTAATTTCTTCCTCATTTAGCCATTTTTGAAGCTCGTGTATAGGAAAGTCATTAATGTTATGTCCTCCTATCGATGTTCCAAGCCTTTCAAGGGATAACTAATGTTTTTTCTATACTCCTCCATGTGGCCAGTTAAATTAGACACATTATTTCTGTGCTGTTAGAGAACCCTGATCAATAGACACTTGGAAAGCCCTCTAAAACTAAGTGGAAACACTTCCTCAGTGTCAAAGGGTTCTAGTTTGGGCTTGTACATTGCAAACATTGCTAAATTTAACAGAGTAGTAAGTGTGTGTCTGTGGCATTTTAATACTAGCATCAATGTCTCTGAACATTACTTGGTGTGCACTTACCAGCCTCGGGGTGGTTTCATGGAAGCAGACACTGCTCCCTCTGCCATTGCTCCCATTTTTTAACTGGCTTCTCTCACAAGAATCACTCCATTGCCCAAATTCCCCAGACTCCTTCTCACAGGGCCTATGTGTTTCAGCCCAGCTCAACCTTACCGAGAGCTGTGCAGTTTTTTTGTTCATCTGTTTTCTCTCGAAAATTGGGGTGCTTACTACCTTTTCACATCAGCATTAGCATCTTGAGATTATGTTTAGGTAGTTTAATACAACAAAATTTTTATCAGTATTATCAATTTGATTTTAATTGTGAAAAATCGGGTGCATTTCCAAGCCTTTTTGAAATGTATAGCTGGTAAGCTAGGCAGTGAAACCTAACTGCCACATGATACTCACAGAAAGGGAGTGAGCAGACTCACTTATTGCTTTCTTTTTGGCTATGAATACTGCATTATACCATTATTTCAAACACTAACAAACCGATTAGCTTATATCAGTAAATAGCATACTTATTTTCTAGAGTCATGCTGCTCTTACTTAAGAACTGAATGTCTCAGACAAACACATTAGCAAGTTCCTTAAACAGTGTTTCATAATTTCTTCGGCAATTAGTTTCACATTTTCCAATCTCACATCTTTTCTTGAAAGTCAGAGTTGTTCCAAATCAAACATTTTTTTCACACAAACAAAATTCCTCACACACACTTTAAAAAGAGCTGTTAATAAAATCATGGCTATGCAAGAGCAATGTGTAAATGTCCCACCCTTAGCCTTACAGCATACAAATGCAAACAAGATATCTGATTGTCCCATACTTTAAAAGTTTTATTTAATTAATTTTTGGGTTTCGTAGAAGGGCAAAACCTGGCAAAACTATGCCAAACTTCTAAAGGAGAACTAGGTGGCTCTTTTCAAACTTCAAATAAAAGCATTTACTATACTTATTTGTGCCAGATCTTCAATTATTTCAATAGATAACTCTGCTTTTCATTACTTTTCTTCCTATTCCATTAAATACTCAGCACTGTTCTGAGCACTTTGAAACCTTCACACAAAACACCCCACTCCTGTCCTGTCCCACCACAGGAAGGGCAGTGGCTGGGACCCCAGGACAGGGCAGGGCTGCTGACAATACCTCACAGGCCTGAGAGGAGGTTGGAAGCATCCCTGAGTTTTAGAAGAGAACGGTTAGCTCTGAATAAATAGAGTTTGGAGCATTTAAATGTTTACTGACCTATGTTCACCAGATATGCAGAATGCAGTCATGTACCCAAACGCAGACAGTGAGCAGCTGCCTGCAAATTGCTAAGGGAAGGAGTTACTAATCTTTGGCCCCAAATCACTTGTGGATGAGGTGCTAACTATGGATACCAAGCAATGCTCTGCTCTGCTTTCTGGAAAGCTCCCTCAACCCCAGCCTGGCTGGGAGGTGGGTACAGAAACACAGTGACTGATTTCCCAGTATTGCAGGAAGAGCCAGGCCAGACAGGAGACACTGTCTGTACATTATTTTCAAATATTTCATCTCACTTTTAGATCTACGGGTTTCTACAAAAAACAGGTTACAATTATTCTTTACAAATCATCCAAACATGTGTTTCTAAATATGCCCTCTGAGATTCTGTATATAAATTCCCATTGAAAATATAGTTCCATATAAATTGCAAATCCATAGCTAAGAAGCAAAACAGTGGTTCTATGTATAAAGCTGCCGTATCACCAACCTCTTCAGCACCAGCACATTCATAAACAAGACACTGACCTAAGACTGCATCATTGGGCTACTGATCTGTGAAATTCTCACTGTTTTATAATTATTCCTCCCCTTTCAAATGATATAGAAGTGTCAGAATACAGGTAGCAGATAAGCCATGAAATTCCTCACAGCAAGAAGAATGCTACAGAAGAAAATTAAATCAAAACTGGAGGAAGGTACTGCTGTGGCAACACCTTTCAGATCCCATTTCCCTTTGAAAAGAGCCTGGAAGAGATTACCTGAGAGAAAACTTAGTTTCCTAAGAAATTAAGTGGAAGATTTAATTTTGTGTGTTTGTAAATACCTGTCCATGTCACAGAATGACAATAGTTATGATACTATCCTTTCTATGAACTTGTCAGAAGCAACAGGATTAACTTCTGCATTCACCACCTCACTTCGTAAACTTATTTTTTTCAATTAAGAAGGATAAATATTAAAGCTAATGAACCTTGTGATGCAGGCTTCACAACGCTCCCGACTGTGTATTTCATCAAGAAAAAAGTCAGGAGGCTGCAAGGGAAAGAGATGATGTGTTTCAAAAACAAGAGGAGGGAGGCTGCTGGAGAAGGTGCAGAAGCAAGGGAGCCTCGCAGGTTCCCAGCAAGTGCGATAGCAAATCCAATCACTGAAAGACACTGCCACCCCGAGGCCTCGCCCAGCTCTGCAGCCCTTCCGTTTCCAGGTAAAATCCACATTTTTCTATTTCACTTTTTCTACCACATACAACTGTATAGAAGGCACCTCAGCGCACGGCTGGAGATTTACTACTGGTGAGTGTTTATGGAAGAAAAGCATATTTTTCAAATGGTTTTGTTCCTGATATTCTCACCCGGCAGTGGAACTAGCAGAGATAAAAAACTGAGTTCATCTTGAATACTCAGCACCAGCACAAACTGGAGTGCTCCTCATCACAGCACCTTGCCAGGCAGATGTTTGCTTGGCACATCGCGGGGGCTCCCCGGGCAGCCCCTTCCTCCCAGCACTGCACAGACTCCCAGTTGCTTAAGGAACAAGGGAAAAATCCCAATGAGCTTTCACATCGAGATTTGTTAAGAAGTTACCACTATTTTAAAATGTTTACATTAACGCATTTCTTAAAAAAAACAAACAAACAAAATCAACACACAAAACCCCAAACCACAAACAAACAAAAAACCCAGCCCAACGCTGGAAATTAAATCCTGTTTCTCTAGCTTGGCATATTTTTCATTACAAAAACCACATTCAGTATAAAATAAAATTCCGTGGAAAGGAGAGAAGGGGAAAAAATGATAAGGTGGAAAGAGTCTTGGGTAATTATTAGAAGAAAATTCAAAACACGGACTACAGGAAAGGACAAACCTGGCAAATAAGACTCCAAAGTCTCCCCCCGCTCATCCCCACCGATATAGAGCTACAAATTCTAGACCACGATCAGCATACCAGCTGCACCACCACTCCTGCTCTTCGCTTTCCCAGAACCCCAAAAGCTGCAATCATCACACCCTTGGTGTCTATCAAAACGTGTACCCACACCCACTGGTCACGCGTGTCTAGGAGTGCTCCCACCGCACAGAGGGGCAGCAATCCACAGACCCCTCTAGCCCAGGGGGGCTGCAGCCCGGCTTCCCCCAGCAGTGCAGCCTGGTGCTCCAGCTCCCCCTCCTGGGGACAATCTGTCTTCCCGCAAAAACCGAAAATTCCTTAAAACTGTTAAAGGAGAAATGGGCTAAGAATAATCTGGACTCCCCCAATATTCAATTCAATTATGTCTCTCTTCCTAAATCATCTTTTTGATTTAACAAAACTCTAAACTGCCACAGCTAATAAGCTCGGAAGAATCAGTGTACACCATTCATTTCTGGGAACAGGCTGGTATTTTCTGAGGCCCATTAATAACTGTGACAGGATTTATGTACAAGATAAATTCAATTCAATTTCCTTTTTCAATTAATGGCCAATTATTTGAACTCGGCTCAACCAAAAATATTACTCAAACATCATTAATCTAACAAAAATTAACTTGACTATTCTCTCAGTAATGAGCAGATATAACTTTAAGGTAAAATAACACACCTGAATAAAATGCTGTCTGTACTTCTAGGACCACTGAAGACCTCCCACTTATGGTAGCTCAGGTTATTATTATTAGGATAAGGACTTGAGCAATGGTCTCCCCTTGATCCTACTGCAGGCTACCCAATGGTATATTTAGCTTTGTTTAAGAGATATGGACCACTGAAGACCTCCCACTTATGGTAGCTCAGGTTATTATTATTAGGATAAGGACTTGAGCAATGGTCTCCCCTTGATCCTACTGCAGGCTACCCAATGGTATATTTAGCTTTGTTTAAGAGATATGGACCACTGAAGACCTCCCACTTATGGTAGCTCAGGTTATTATTATTAGGATAAGGACTTGAGCAATGGTCTCCCCTTGATCCTACTGCAGGCTACCCAATGGTATATTTAGCTTTGTTTAAGAGATATTTTACATCTAAAAATCATAACCATTTTCTACACATTATGGCAATGCACACACACACACATTTACTTAGTCCAAGAGAAAGCCTCTGTGTTACTACACACCTCCAGGACTTTTTTTTTTTTTTTTTTTTTTTTTTTTTGCAGTGCTTATCCTCACTTTCTCTTTATTGCTCCTGCCTGACCCATGTAACACCAGACTGAGCCAGCACTGCAGCTCCTGCTCCTGTCCTGCTCCCAGCCCAGGAATGCACTGCCTGGGGTAGCCTGAGGAACGTGAAGATCCCCTACACAGCCCTAAGGACTTGTGACCCACCAGAGGTGCTGCAATGGCAGCCCCCAAGTGCTCTCCAGAGTCCCACACCTCATGAGGCCCCTATGGAGCAATGCCTCTGCTGCCTTCAGCAAGACAAGCACCTCCATAACCCTACCACAGGCTGGGCAGCACATATGGGAAGAAAGCCTGTCAGAAAAAAAGGATTCTTCTCTGCTGTATATTCCATTAATAATCTTTGTGTACATTTCCTAGGTAGTTATTTAAGGGAAGTTGCATTTAAATCATCTCAAACCTTGAATGTTGGAGGAACACAGCCACATGTGCACAGCATCCTCTCTCATTTCAATTTTCTCATATTAACAGTGCAAAGTAACACCTGCAATTTACAGCACTATCATTATTCAAACATCTTCCTGAAGTCAGAAGTGCTAGTTTCAAGAAGTATTTTTCTTTTCATTTTTTCATTTGAAAAAAGCCGCTATGCAATCAACTAAATACAATTCTATACATCCTTAGTAGGAGGAGAAAGCTGAAACTTCAGAACGTAAGATGTGGAGCCCAACAGCATTTTTGTCACTGTGAGGTTATCTATCAGGCTGAGGGGTAATCAGCAAGCAGAGGGGTAATTGAGGATTCTGTTTATTTTTTGAAAATAAACCTACCACCAGAAGTAAAGTGACCATCCTGCTGTGCAAATGCTTCCACAAGGCAGTGAAGTGCTGTAATGACTACACAATTCCTGATGTGCTCCCTAAAGGACTCCCATGAGCAGGTGGCAGCTTTGCACTCAGAGATCTGGTTTGCTGGAAGTCCTAAGGGTCTGACTTAACACGATTAAGATTCTCTCTCAGCCTACTGAAAACTCGTGTTCAACACAGCAGGTATGTTTTAAGATACGCATTCTGCCTTCTTGGAACAATGAACAAAAAAAAAAAAGGCAAGCAAAAAAGCATTTGCTAAGCAATACAAAACCTTAATTGAATATCCAGAAATCAATAAATACAGGCACCAAACAAAACTAGCTGTGATCTAATTACAGTAAAAAAATGTCACTGATTATACTGACATATTTTCATATAAAAATAATTATAGATTTGATGAAAACATCAACTTATTTCTGGCTGCTATTCCAGAATAAAAAACACCTTATTCACAATAAACTTAGGCTATCTGAGGAGTATCCACAGGTTTAAACCTGTGATGAAAACCTGTTCATCAAACCTGTTATTTTTTCTGAGTAACTCTTCATCTAGAGAAGCATCAAGATTTATAATTTACCCCTTACATGAAATATACCAAACAGAGTAAAATTAACAAGCAAGTGCAAATGCTAGAACCTTGGAAAAAATCAAGACAACTGCAGAGATCTGCTTTGTTAAGAGTGAAGTCCATTGGGTCTACTCTGAAATAAACAAAACAATTTTACTGAGTTTCCCAGCTTTGACTTTTATCTGTTTTGGTCTTCTTGTATCCTTCTTCTTTCTCCACTAATTACACATCCTCCAACAGAAATAAAGCTCTACCTTCTTGTTTGAGTTTTACGTAACAAAAAATAAGATAAGCTGCTGTGTTTTTAAGCAGACATTTACAGGAGGCTGAGTTTTAAAAAGCATTGTCAACCTATATGGTCACCTGAACATTTCTGGCTAGCACACAAGTCAGTTTGTCCACACTTATTTGCTATCTGTATTTCCAGTCATAACTGGAACAGCATCCGAACTGCCTGTTTAGTTAATCTGGAACTTCTGGGAACCCCTTGTTAGGCTTGCAAAGACTGTCACCCCAAAGCTCATTCATAACTGTTGGGAGCTCTTAACTCCAATGCTGTCATCTTTCCAGAGCAGATAAGCATTAGCCCTAATGTAGCAGCTTTCTGCCAAGAGATTAATCTTCAGATCATTTTTAAATTTTATAGCACTGCACATCTCTGAAATGTGATATGGATTGCTCTATCCACATGCCTGCATGGTGCCCTGCACTCTCTGTGAAAACCCTGCTGACAAGGCTCTTGATGCTCACCTGAATTAAAGTCCTAGGTCATGAGTCACTGCCAAATCTTCCTCTTCCTCTCACCCCTTCCCTTGGAGACTGCAAGGTGACCAGCCCACCAGGTGTAGAGACTTACCACCAGCAGCATCCAACACATTCCCCCAGCTGCACTCACTGCCCATTCTACAGGCTGGGACTTCATCTTGTGTCTTGTTTAATAAATTTAATAATAATTTTGAGTGGAAGAAATTCCCACATGGGACAGGTGCTGACAATGCTTTCCCAGATCTCATTGTCAGTCCTAACACAGCCAAGCTGAGGAGCTATGGGCAGCAAAATCTAATTTAGCTTTGCCAAGAAAAGCCTTACAGAAGAAGTGATGCCAAAACTGCTAGGAAAGGGGATATGAGAGCAGCAGCGGTAAAAGGCAAGCAAACTGCAACTGCTTGGGCTTCCTAATTTCTAAAGAAAATAGCAACAATTATACAACAATATGTGTGATAAATGTTTATATTTCAAAGAAAGGAAGGTAATAGTGTAATAACTACAAAGCTACAATGTGCTGCCAATATCATGCCTTAGAAGGGATGGAAAAAAGCCCACAGAAGTTAAAAAACTTTACAATCAAAGAGAACTAATGAGGAAACAGGGAGACGCATGACATTGTGCAAGCCAAACCACACTGGAGATAACACTAAAACTTTACCCTAAATGGACACACTGCAGCAGTGAAACCCCTGCTCAGACTGTCATCCAGCATGTCAGTTAGATGCACACAAGGAATGAACAAAGTAGCTGAAGAACTGCCAGTTTAAATCACATGCGTAAGAAGCTGTTTCTATGAATCTCTGATTTGTGACCTACATATGAGGACTGTCAGCATTAAGTGCCAGAGGAGACCATCAGAAGTCAAAAGGTTAAGAAGCCTGATATAAAGGTACACACTCCCTCTTTTCCAGGTTTTCTGGCTTTGGTTCCAAGCCATTATTACTGAAAATCTAACAGGGAGACTTCAAAATATTCCTCTAATACACTGCATTCTCTCTTTATAATAGTAATATAAAGCATAATTAAACAATCACTTGTCTTTTGAGTGTCTGCTCTTTTCCACACTGAACTGAGTCAGCTCTAAAAGATTCTCATTGGTTGAAAGGAGTATCAGACAGAAAAAACCCATAATTCTATGATTCACCTCTGTCTTTTCCTTATACTTTTAGAATTCTGACACAAGAACTGGAAGTCAGAACGCCCATGCTGCACTCTGCCTGTATGCAGGGACAAAAGCACTGTCTGTCTTACAGTCCCTCTCCCCTAGCTAATGCTGCTGCCCTGGAGAGAGGGGAGGTGCCACTTATTCACCCTCAAGGGACTGCTCCTTCTTGTACAACCTGGCAAGCATCACCCAGAACTCCAGCAGACCTGTCCACGTGCTGTGCAGTCAGAGCAATAACCACACAATCACTTCTGGTCTGCATAAAAGCCAGCTCCACACACATATACCTAGTATTAATTTTCGTGCTCGCGGAAACCTGTACTCTGGTCCTCCTCACAACTTCACAGGCAAGTGAGCCTGTGAATCAGCTCTGGAGATTCCCAGCACAATCCCTGGACACTTGCCAATCCCTGTCACCAGCTAATAATGCTCCAGGCCTGGCACAACCTGTCAGACAGTAAACATTTTCTTGAATGGAAGGTATTTCTGATCCATTAAGGTTAATTACTAGAGGGGAAAAAACCCCTTAGATAATCATTTTAAGCAACAGGAAAGACCTTCTGTGTATTCTGATATTTCTGTTTTTTAAATGGATGCACTGCTGCAATACCAGCATCTACATGACCTACAAAGTCAACGCTCTTAATAAAGATGTAATCCTCATCATGACAGAAACAGCCCACACTCCCACGGCAACCAAAAACTTTAAACAGTTTAATGGAAGAAATTCACCATGGGTTGAACTAAACTGCTGAAACAGAGAAATTTACCGTAAAATGCTCCTGTGATTTATAGTTCTCATCCAGGTACACCCGAGCTCTGTTGTAGTCTTTCATCGCATCACTTGATAACAATTCCCTAAAAGGGAAAGAAGAAATTGAAAATATAAATCTAAAGAGATGCATCAGCATCATTGTCTGTACCGCCACCTCCCCAGCACCCCAGGGGACCACGGCACCTTCCCTTTCAACATAAGATATCAAATTCCTGTGTGCCATTTGGACACAGCTCTGACAAACTCGACACTCTCAAGACAAAATTCCACAGAAACTGATTCGTGCTCAAAGGCCCCGGTGGTTGAATGAGCTCCGGTGCCACAAGATGTGCCCTTGGCGGGGCTCTGCCGCGCTGCCCCCCACGGGCCCTGGCTCCCTGTCCCGCAGAGGGACGGGCCCCCCTGCCCTGCCCGTCGTGCCGGTCCAGGGGGTGCCGCGGGGGTCCCGGACGGTGCCCGGGAGTGGGGAGGGGGCGGCGGCCTCTGCGGCACTGCATGCAGCCGGCAGGGGGCGCTGCCGCTCCGCGCGGGCCGAGCCCCTCGCCCTCTTGGGGGCGGCCCAGGGGCTGAGGGGCGGCGGTACCGATACCCCTCGTCCCCCCCTGCCGCTACCGGCTGCTCCTCGACAGGCACCGGCGAGCCGTTCCCGTGGCCGGAAGGCGGCAGTTCCACGCCGCGAACGGTGCCCGGCCCTGCTACCTCCGGAGCGGCGGGCGAGCAGGCCAGGATGGCACACAATCGGGGATTGGGTTTCTGAGCCCTCTTTTTAAATGTTGCGTGTCCGCAAGGGGTTTATAGAGGTTATTTAATGCACGCAGGGGCTTTTAACAGAAGTGCGGCAGCACCAGGGGCTGAGAACTAACAACTCGATGCACCCTGCCTGAAGGCTCTGCCTCACCTACACAGAAACGCCTTTACCTCTTACCTCACCGCGCTCCGGCGCTGACAGCCCCGGCAGCATTCCTTCTGACTGCACTGCCACCACAGAACTAACTATTGACCCTGACTGACAGCACGAGTTGTGGCACATCACCTGTGCTTCAGAGGCTCCCACCGCACCGGGGCAGGCGCTGCGATGGACCCTCAACCACCCCACCCCCCAGCGCTGAGTCTGGAGGTGCTTCCCAAGTGTCTGGTTATGGCACAGGGAGCTCAGCTCCCAGGATACTAAAGGGAGGTTAGACACACCATATCTCATCAGTACATGCCCAGAGGAAGCTTTTGTTACTATTCCTGATTTCTTAACTAATACAAAGCTTCAGCATTATGCACAGTCATGACGTGACAACACCAATATATGTTTCAAACCTTATATACTTTACACATCTAATGACTTCTGCTTCAAATTATATGTTAAATTTTAAGTTGTAACCTTTCAGGTACTTACTTAACAAACTTGTCCACGTGAGACATGGAAGCTTCATAGTTTTTTCCTCCAAATTCTTGACAGTGTAAAGCCATGAAGTGGGGCTTGTGTGCATGTACAACCTGAAACAGAGACAAACAACCATTTACAGATTTGTACCTACAACTATTATCATACATTATAATTGACAAATCTAGGTGTGTTATTTCTGGAAGGAGGACTACCAGCTGTTGTCTGAAGTAACTGGTGGAACAGTAATAACCAATTAAGGGAAGAATCATTTGTTATGCACATAAAGGACTCATAATATACAACTATTATATCAAATATTTTTACCTAGTATTTTCTTTTTTTAGACTAGGAATTAGTACCTAGGGATTTCAATCAAATGTATATATAACCTCTTCCAACTCACCTCCAAGGGGACCTCACCCCATTGGAATGATCAAAACATCTTGTCTGAGGGTTATAAGACTTCAAACACTTGAATTAATTTTTAAAGTACCTTAAATACTAAACAGCACTAGAATGCAACTTGGATGCTAAAAACCCCAGTGCATACGTTTTCTTTGGTCATGAACCAAATCACGTATACAGTATTTATAAATTTGCTTCTGCATTAATCACGCATTCAGTGTTACTTTGTCCCAATAAACTTTCTGGCTGTTCACGATATTTAGCATTGCAAGCAACACGTCTAAAAACATCTGTGTTGATTTTGATCTTCTACAGCTTTAGTTCGTCTTATTATCTTGTGAATTAATGGACACAAGCTCCAGCACTATTTCAATCTTTAGGAGGGTAGCAGTCTAAAATAACCAAGGGGGTGCTGGTGCAAGCAATTAGGCAAGTAACACATTAATGCTCTGGCACACGAGTTGGTTGTGCCCGGGTGGCACTTAGCAGTCCTGGCCAGCACAAAGGCCACCTTGTCCACAGGCCCAGAGGGAGAACTGCCCTGTTTCCATGAGCTGCTTTGACCAGAATAATAAACTGACTGGTCTCAGCAGGCTTTGGCACTGGTAGGTTGCGGGCTCTCTGCAGCATCCCCCCATTTGTGTGCTGGGGCTGTGGGACAGACAGGATGTGCAGGAGATGGGCACAACTGCTGAACAGTCCGAACAGCAACAGCAACCCCAGAGGGACAGCTCTCCATCCATACTCACTATTAGAGTGTTACTGCTGGCACCCTACAACTCTGGAAAGGGACAGACAACAAACAATTGGAGTCTTGCTTTTAATTACGTACATCGATTGTGACTGACTGTACTGTAAAAATGTCTTTTCAAAAAAAAAAAAAAAGTTTCTTTCAAACCACAACAGAAATTGTCACCTGATCTGATGACAGGGTACAATATTCCTCATTCCAGACCAGGCAAATAATCTTGTTAGAAAATCAAGCTCAAAGGCAATTAATTGAAGATCAGCAAAATGCAGCTTCCACTGAGCCAAAGGAACACAGCATGTTGCTATTTACAGATCATGCAGCAAATTCAATAAATTACATCATTTCTAAGCTAAATAAGGTGAGACTTGCAAAAAGGGGGTAATAGCCACTGGTTCTCGTCTCCTCCTCAGCTTCTCCATCACTGAAACATCTTGACATCAGCCTGTTCCATGAAGCCTTTTGAGGTAAGCTACTGACAAATGCTACTATAGAAAGGAAGCAAATATTCCCTCTCACAAACATCTTTGTGGATATCTGTGCACTTCAGTTGGCTCATTAATGCCAGTTTTTGCCTAACTATGATAGGTAGCAACTTTGCTTTTTAAACACACCATCACCAATAAGGACTTGAGAATGAGCTGCGGTCCCATAGAAAGTTCAACTGAAAAAAAAAATAAGCAGACTACAGAACAGATGGCCAAAAAACCCACAAAAAACCCCAAACCTTCAGCCCAAGACACTGTACCCAACTGTGACATGGACATGCTTTTTCTTTGATGTGAGTCTGATAAAATTATGAAAGCTTATGTTAATACTAGGTGATTTTATAGATTTACAAACTACTAAGAGAAAGCTTTGCAGAGAAAGTTTCTCAAGTATCATGTCCAAACATTGCACTGAACAGTACACATATCTAATATGGCTTTGAACTACCACTACCAACATTCAAGATAAGTGTTTCCCTTTACAAAATGTCTAAATTTCTATTTTAATTTTCAGCAAGAACTGTTGAAGAACAGAAACTTAAGAACCACACTAAGTTGTGCAAACCTAAGTCCAGGATGAACGTCTCTGCTTAAAGGTGACCACAGTAGTGGTGGGACAGGTACTAGGTGGGTTCCAGGGCACTCCAACAGAGGGGCAGACAGCAGGGTTGTGGTGCACACTGTCCTGCCCACAGTGCCAGAAGGCCACAGTGCCCCAAGCCATAACAACACTGTCATGGCTTGGGGTCAGCACAGGAGAAGAGAAACCTGTGTCCCCATAAAGACACCCTTCTTCTTAAGAAGGTGCCTTGGGAGGCCACCTGCCAGCAGTCAGCAATCATAGACTTCATTAACAACAGACTAATAAAGCATCTTCACAAAGTTTAACTGGTTGGTTCATTTTCTTCACTAACTTTGAGATAAATATTAACCAAACACAGGCTGTGAAGTCAAACATCATAACAGAGTTCACTTGTGGTCCCTTGCAGGGACAACATGCAGTCCCAGCTCTCCACCCACTTTATTACTCCAAATCAGTTTGGGCTTCCAAATCCTGATCTTATCTACTTGGATGGCTCCATGAAATTACCATAATAAGAAAACACTTATAACTATTTAATCTTGTAAAGCAAACATCCAACTCTGAGTGCTTCAAAGTAATACATCCAGTAACCACTTACTGAGAACACAGCAAAAATGTGCTGGCACATCATGTTATTAACTGCTGGAGCACTTTGCTTCATTAAGATCTCTCCTTACATAGCTAGTAAAACTAATAAACTGGTAAGGCGAAAGTAAAACAAATGGTTTCAAGTAGGATTCAGGCATGAGTTATGAAAGATGTGTAACAGTGAGCCTTGAACATGGAGTTTCTGACTTCAAAAGACACTGAAGAACAACTTTCCTGTGCTATAGCAGCTGCAACAGAAAACCTTTCCAGATTCTGAACAGAAATGTAGAATATGGTGGGGTTTTTTGTTTTTTTTTTTGTTCCCATTCAAATCCTTGGAAGCTTGAAATCAGAGCAGGTATAAAAAGAAAAAAAGAATTATATATGCCATTTTTTAATGAGGAAGCAGCACTGGCATAATAGCAGAGAGGCCTTTGTAGCATTCCTTGCAGGTTAAACCATAAAAAAATACCTGAATATTAGTTACATCCTCTCATACAATAAATACCCTCCAACTAAGAGCTAATTGGCTATGCTTCATTACCTTTTACTAGTTTTCCACTGTTATGAAAGAACAAACAGTATACAATAACAAGTAATGAATACTTCAGAGTTGAAAACTCACAGTTGCCAGAGGTTATAGATCACATACACACTGATTGTGTATCTGTAGCAGCACAATGTTTTTACAGAGATGTGCATTATTCTCAGTTTCTGGATACACAAAAATAGGGTAAAAGAAGCCATGGTCAGGTTTGTGTTTTTTTTAACATGGGTAATTGAGCAAGATGCTCCAACACAGGTAAGTACAAATACAACACTCATGAAAAACAGAAAGTTAAAATCTCCTTCCGTCCATTCCTACAGTTCGCAGGCCACTTGAACATGGGACAAGTAAGTGGATAGGGTGGGGTGGAAAGTGCAGCCCACTATGTCACAGGACAGTCTGGGTCCTGCAGAGACCTCCTTCATCTTTGAAAGGGATCAAGACAAAAGAGGCAAAATATGAACTTCAGTTTCCTTATGATCTGTGAAATATGTCTATGTCAATTTAGCATTGTGGTCTTACAGCATTCAGAGTATTTGCAATTTCTGTGAGTCTGAATAAGGCAAACGGTTCCCTGGAACGCCAGAGCTGGGATTGCCCACCCAGACCCCCAAAGGGAGTTTTTAGCTTCAAGAAGCACAGGCAGGCCTTGCTGTCCCTTCCTTGGGCTGTGGAGTCACACAAAAATCCACACACAGCCCAACCTGAGGAAAAAGCACCCATATGTAAAAAGGCCAAGATCCAAACCCATGGGGTTGCTGGAGTCCATCAGAGCATGTAGGTTACTCACCCCTTCTACTTAAACATACAGGGTCAATCCCACTTAAATAACTCATGAACTTATAACTTTGAGTGGCTCAGTTTTATTGCTTGTTTTTTGTTTTTTCCTTCTTTCTTTGGGGTAATAAAAGAAACTTACATGCAGCAATACCAAGATGACTTCTAGCCTTCAGGTAAACTTTTAACTTAGGTATTACTACAAATAAAGGCTCCAAATGCTCTCAAACACATTAAGCAACATGGAAAATTGCATTAGGGAAAAAAAAACAAAACAACAGCTCTCTGCCTTCACCTTTTTATCTAAAATGACCATTTAGCACAAATCCTACTCAAAAAGATTGTTACTAAAATTAGTTACAATTTTCAGTACCTCCAGCTTTTAAACTCCTCCCACCCCAAACACTAGACCCAATTCAGTTAAGATAGTACAAGGGATGGGGAAGGAGGAAGTTAAAAGAAAACAAAACACTAAACGCAGTCATTTCTGTGTGCCCCTATGGCTCTCCTTTGTAAACAGCTTCCTGGATGCTCCTGAATTTTCTTTTTTCCCCATTTTGTTTTGTTTTCTCCTGCAAACTGACATTATGGCTCTGAACCTGGGTACTAGGCACTTTACACAAATGGGACAATAATCTGATTTGCATATCCTGTGCATACTCTAGATTTGCATAAGATCTAGTTCAAACCATCTAATTTCTTGTTAAGCACTCAATTCCTCCCCTTTGAACACAAAATAATCCAAGCCACTACTCATACATTCACCTGTTTTCACTCTCCTCCTAACAGCCACTTTCCCTCCTCACTGAATTTTTACTGAAAAGAGGATGGGAGTCTAAACTAATGTATCTAAAACTGGAGTTACCAGTAATACTGGTACTACTAATGAGCACAGGTTTTGCTGCTGGAAGAGGCAAAGTGCTGTACGGAGTACGAGGCGAGGAGCAGGAGAGCCAACCACCAAGAGCAGGTTGCTCATCTGATTTCAGAAGCCTTCTCTTACTCCTACAGCATCTCACTACTACAGCACTAGTAGAAATGCTGACCTTGTTTTCCTACTACTGCTTTTTTACAAAAGCTGGCTTGGTTTAAACCTTCTTGTTTATACACATATAATGAGAAAAAAAATATCTATGGCTTACGTTATAAGAAAAAGCATTAACAAAGCCCCCAAATGTACACCATGCATTCACCTATCAGGTCAAATGGAAAAAGCAGAGCAGAAGGGAGGAAACACTTCACCACAAATTTAGCAATGGGAAACAGGCAAGTTTCTGAGATCCAGGCCACCCTTCCCTCCTTGGAGCCTGTTGCCAGTGGCATGTCAAGGGCACAGTCTATTCCAGTGCTATAGAACATGCATGGGCAAGGCTCCACCACCACCACCTCTCCCCCGAGGAGCACAACAACAGACAATAGCTATAAATATCCAGAATTGAGTTCAGACTCTTCCTTCATCTTGCTTTATATTTCCCAGGGGTGGGGGGGACATAGCAAATAATAGTGAGCTGATAGAAAATTACCCAGCATTTGATATTTAGAGCAATTTTAAACTATAAAGTCAGATGTCACCCAAAAGTTAGCACTTTTGCAAGACCAGAGGGAGACCAATGAATCCAAGGAAATCAGATTGGACAAAACAGCATCTTTCAGCTGTACCAACTGTGTTGCCAACACAAGCAATCAAGAGTCTGCTACTTTACGGACTGCTACATTGTAACTGTCATTAAAAACAATCCTGAAAATTCAAAATATTTTTTCCTATTTGCATTTCTTGGAAAACCTGTTTAAACAAGCAGCATTAGATTGTCCATTTGTCAAAGATCAATGACAAAAGTTTAAAAAAATTAGCATGTGACATTTGAATGTTATTAGTCCTCCATATGCTGTCAAATTCTCAGAAATGCATAAAGCATATAATCAATGATAATACATTAATTGACTTGTATTCCCCTATCATAGCAATTAAAATCCCTTACTTTAACTTACTGAAACTTAAAAACAAGCCCGCCCCCTCCCCAAGCTACTTCATTTATGTGTTCTTTGATATCAGTTCAAAGACACATTTACGTTAGATGTAATTTCTAGAAACACTAAACTTAAAGGTGGCAATTGCTTCCTTTTTTTGTGGAGATTATTTTGTCTGCTTACAAAAGGACTTAATCCTCACAAGTTATGCAAGCTGTACTGACACAACTACATATGCAAATTGAATTCCTCGGAAGAATGGAAAAAAATTGTGGTCTGTGGTTTATCTGGGTTTCAAGTTTACAAAGAACTATCAAGAGTAATTTTCCAGTACTTTTGATGCACTTCAGTTTGTACAGGCTTTCAACATGGCACACAGCATTCAAATCAAACCCATTCTGAAGCTGTACCTCTGCTAAGCTGCTACACAGCCTCCTAAGCAGGACAGTGCTGTGCCACTTTTGGCACAAGTGCATTAGTCTATTCCTTAAGGAGCTTTTTATCAAGTTTTATTCCACTTCCTACTATGTTTGGGAGCACACTGTCAACAGCCATCCTACTGTACAAGCTGCAGAGAGGAAGAAGGGTTCAAGGCTGTGGCAGGGCACTGCTCCCCCCAGCAGGCTGGGGACTGCCTGGCTGCCACCCACCACCAGCAGAAAGGGTAACTTTTCCACCATCACCCCCTTCTGTCTTTTTTATTTTTATTTTAAAATACAGGTGAGTTTAAATGTTTTATTTTATTATATATATATTTATAAATTACTAAAATATATTTCTTACTCAGAAGAGTTAAAAGACCATTTCATGTGAAACTAAAGCCCTATTTACAAAATGTCAAACCTTTTAAAAGGCAGAGGACTGTCAATGAGAACAACTTATGTTTATACACTGAACTTTCATACTTGTTACTTGTAAATCCAGAATGATATGTACTTTTTAGGACTGCTTTTGACTATAAAATACTTACTGACATCAGCTTTACAAAGCAAAAGGTTTTCACA
This sequence comes from Calypte anna, assembly GCF_003957555.1. Classification (NCBI taxonomy): domain Eukaryota; kingdom Metazoa; phylum Chordata; class Aves; order Apodiformes; family Trochilidae; genus Calypte; species Calypte anna. Next base: position 35,191,156 of record NC_044252.1, on the reverse strand, counting down.
TTATTTATTAAGCCAATAAGCTAATGGGCACAGAACTCCATGAGAAAGCAAGTTTTGCCTTACCTGATAAAATTCCCGAAGCCAATTCTTCTGTAAATTTTCTGGCTGAAAAGCAAAATAGAAAAAGTAATTAAGAATAAAAGGAATTAATTTTTATAACAACATGCCAATACTATTGCAATCCTCAGAGCATTCAAGCAGAGAGGTTTTTATACTATTAAACAAAGGAGTACAAACTTGAAGATGTCCTTGAGTTCCACTGGACAGACCTCTCCCTTTTGTTTTGAGTCCCCCCTTCTCAGATTTTTCCCTAAAACAGTACATTTTGCATAGGACTTCAAAACATTCACAACACTCCTACACATGCATGATTATCAAGCAATTATATCAACAGACTTGATATGTATTGAAATACATGCTTTTAAAAGTACAGATTCATTGGCTGGACATCAAAAACTTGGTATGAACTGCCAATACCTAGCTCTCACAAGAGTTACATGGATTTACATGATGAATTGGCTCAGAGATGACTGTGCTTCAGCACACCAGAGCTCCTGTCAAGGACAAACTAGGAAAAGCATTACAAGATTACTACAGCAGTTAGAAAAACGGAAGAAGCAAATATAAGGTAAGTGCAAAGTTCTGCCTTTTCAGAAACACGGCCCACACCCCCCCCCCCACCTTCATTAGGGAGAGAGGTAACTAATTTTCACACAATAAATATACAGCTCTATGAGAAACAATTTTTTAGTTTTATCTTCAACAACACAACTTCTGGATAATTTTTACATCATAGCAAGGAATAAAAATCCAAATCAGACTTCTCTCTCCCAGAAACAGCAGGAATGTACTGTATCTGTGGGAGGAAGCAGAACATATCGAGCTGAAAACCAGAGAGATGCCTGAACATCCTCCCCTCAGAAATGACACCATCTCCCTGGAGGCAAATACTCAGTCATGAAGTGTCTGTTCTGCTCTATTGTCCATCAAGTGTTTTAAATACTTGACACAAACCTAATCTTAATAATTTATAGTGACTGCTTGCTGTGTGAAGATTTGCCCCCAAGTGGCTGTAATGATTTGCGTGCAGTCCAACATTAGAATATTTTATTTTCTTGTCTACAAGTCTCTGAAGGTCATCCAGTTCTGTAAGCCTAGAAACTACAAAAGTTTTTTGAAAAATGAGGGAAGAAAGTGCCACATTTTTCCCTTGCTATCACTCACCTCCCTTTTGTTGATCACTTAGTTCTTGACAGTTAAGGAATTCAGACATAATTGGTCAAGAAGGTGAAATTTTCACTCCTTAGGAACAATTATTTTTCCTCAGTATTTCCTTTGGCAGTTGCTGCTTGTGGTGTGGGAGCACAGGGCTGGCCACAAACAGGAGCAAAGGTCCCTCATTCTGTGCCTGAAGCCAACTGGGGTGAATCTTGGCCCAAGCTCAGGGACACCTTAGTAAACACCCAGAACAAAACATCCATGTCTCCAAGCCATGCCCTTCCCCACAGCAGGACAGCCTAACTCAGAGCCAGAATAAGGAAGCTGCAGACACAAATAAAAACTGAAGGCAGACAGGCTGGCAATAAAACAGCCCTTCTAAAAAACCCACAATCTCATTAACTGTTGATTCAGCAACTTAGCTCTTTTCCTATTCATCCTGAACTTAATGAGACAATCCACTGAGTAACAGTACAGATTGATGGTTGCATAAAAGCAGCAACAAATAAATCAGGAGCTGCTGGGATTTCAAGCTGCCTTCTAACCTGAAGAGATGAAGACAGTGCAAGGTTTATTGGGTTTTTTAATTTATTTAAATCAACTACAAAACAGGTATGAATTTGGAACATGCTTTGTATATGATTTGTGTATGATGGAAACCAAAAGGCCAGATTCAAACTATCAAGAAAACAAGATCTTGGGATTGTGACACTTAATATTTTCTGGTTGGTATGAAAAACTAGATAAGGAAGCCCAGGGTTAGGCCATGAGCAGACTTCAGCAGTACTGGGTGTTTATTTTAAAAACACAAAGTGTAGCCTTACTCAGTAGGTAATAGGCAATTTTCATGTTAAAAAACAAACAAACCAGACAGCAGTCCTCACTTATCTCCATTTTACTTATGCCAGCTGCAAGATGTCCTGGGGGCCTCTTACATTTTAAGAAAAATCCAAAGTTAACACAAGATAGACATTTTTGTAAACCCACTAAAGAAAACCAATCCCCAGCTCAGCCTGCATCCACAGGCAGGAGCTAAGTGACAGGTGGCACAACACCCCAAACAATACAACCCTGAATCCAAGGCCACACAGGACTCTGCACCCAGGGCCTCACCTCCTGCTAGATACGGTCTGTGTTATACACAACCCTAAGATTTTTGTTTAGTGTGCTTTGAGCTTTTCAGTTAAACCGGAGTGAAAATGTGTAAAAACAGTGCAGCTATTCATTTTAATTTACTTCAGCTACAGATCTTTAAGGGAGAAAAATATCCTTACCAATCAGGAATATTTATATCAAGTTACTCATACTTGAGGAATCTCAGGAGAGAAAAGAAATACTTTTGGTTTTGAATAAAAATGCCATTGGTAGAAATTCCCGCATTTGCTACATGACTAAATGAAAACATTTTAAGTTAAACAACCCAGTCGATCAGAGGGAAGTTGATGACAGCTCCAAGGCCCTCCAGCTCTGCTCCTACCTCCCATATGCTAGGCAAGATTGTTTTTGAGAAACCAGACCAAATATTGAAAAAAAATGCCAAACTAAATCCCAAGTAGTGACAGCAGTCCCTCAGCTGAGCAACCTACACAGCTGCACAGTGACCCAAGGCTTACCTGATTCTTCTATGACCCAACTCGCCACCCTATGATGCCCAGCTCCCTCTCCTCAGTAAGGCATCCAAAAGGCAATGCCTGCTACAGAAGGAATGACTTCCCTCCCAAGAAGGGAAAAGGGGTTGCTGGATTTTGTTTCTTCTTGGTCTTTGAGATCCTGGGGTTCCCTGGACCTTCCTGTATCTGGAGGCCCCACAGGATGTCACACGAGAGAAAACCAACAATGCACTTGCTTGTTCCACCTCTGCTACCCAGTCTAGGATGAGATGGGCAATACTAGACAGTTGTCTTCTTTACAGCTTTGAGGTCCTCGGATGACAGGTATTATAAATGAAGAGCATCACTGTATTGATCCATACCTCCCACTGAGAAAACTCAGAGCTCCCTAGAAAATTTAAGATCTCAAATCTATGCAAAACACATCTACAGCAGCTACATTTTGAAAGTAGACCAGGAACAAGCTTTAAACATATGCAGGAATTAGCCACAAGCAATGATTAGAATAAAAGCCTCTAATTGCACTCCTGTTTCTATGTTTAGCTATTACGGTATCTACCAACTCACGTATTAGTGAAAAAGCAGGAGGAACCTGCAAATATTCACGTGGTGGAACACTGCTTTGGAGTTTGGGGTGGGGCTTTTTTAGTTGGTTTTAAAAAGGCTTTCTTTCCTTATTTTAACTGCAATAGGCCCTACCTGGAAGCCAATGGCAAATGAACTTTCACCAGGTACAGCAAGACCCTGGGCTGAGAAAGAAAGGACACCATGCAACCCATGACTGGGACAGCCTGCACCTGACCCCAGGGCAAAAAAATTCAATGCAGCTCCCTACCCTGCTGATATAACCCCTCCAGACACCCACTGTATTTTATACTTGCAGGCGCAGGCAAGTGTTCAAACAGAAAAAAGTTAAAACAAATCCAGGTCATTAAGTAGAGGTACATACAATTTTACAAATTCATTTGCCTGCACATCTCTTCCAACTAATGAACAACAGAGCACAGAATCTCAGGGGGGTAAGGCATTTATAAAAATAATTCCAGAACTAAGCCATGAGATGAAGCAAGTCAAGTCCCCAACAGCTGTAGTCACCACTGCCCTGCTCCCCTCTCATGGCACAGCCATATCCTCTCTGGTTTTATCACTCTGTGGCAAAATTCCATGACCTAGCCCTCTCCCTAAACCCCTCCCTGGTCACCTCCCCATAAATGAAATTATTTTAAGTTTTGAAGTACTGCACATAACAATCAAGTGGAATGATAATTTATCTTCCTTTTTTTTTCTGTATAAAAATAGGCACATTATATTTCATGTCTTCCCATGGCCTTCTTCCCATCCTCTCCCTCTATACTCTGTCCTTCATTAAATTATTTCATTCTTTTTGTAATAACTGAAATGAGCCTTTTCCTTGTCCTCCTCATTGCAAAATCCCTTTGTACCCATCTCCTAGCTAACCGACTTCTCCCCATTCACTAACCAGAAGCCGCTCCATCAGCCTCCATTTTGTGCTCCCCTCCAGACCATCAAATCTTTGCTCTGGATCCTTCTCCCCAGCCCAGCCTCAGCTCAGGCCCTCAGGGCAACAGGCTCCAGTAGCACCAGGAAAGACAGGAGAAAGGTGCAAGAAAAAGGTCTGAGTATCCTTTCATGAGGAGTCCCTCTCCTGAGCAACACATTTTTTGGGGGGAGTCTGTGCCATCCTCCCATGCCCTCCCTGCTCAAGGCCCCGGGTGCTGTGCCCAGTGCTGGCAGAGCACCCACCTTACCCAGCACACATCCATCAAACCTATGTGCCTGCTCTAAACAGAGCCTCCAGGGATGAGCAGATATGTGCAGGTACCTTCCCACCTGCACTCCAAAGCTGGGAGATTTGCTCTGCTTCGGGTTGTACAGCTGCACCAGGCAAACATCCCACACCCCTGGGGAGCGGGGTCCTGGGTTCCTCCTACCATTCCACCTAAGGGTACACATCTTGACTAAAAAGAGACATAAATAGCAACCCTACCCCCTTGGAACAAGCACAATTTCTTTCTAGACTGCAGAACCACATGGGATCCATGTTAAAATAACAGGACACTCATACCGCACCCCGCTGCTCCCTTCAATTAAAAGCTGTTTGACCTTTTCCTGGAATTCCAAATCCCACTAAAACTGTCTCTGTTCATGCTGAGTTTCCATTTGAAGTCTATTTATGGTACACTGGTTATTGCACTGGTCAGGCTTACAAGAAAAAGTAGCAAGCCTGAGAACACATGGAAACCACATGAGCTGGTAATATCCCGAAAACAAGAGGCTTTTTAAAATGAACGTATGAGTAGGCTCACTTCTCCTCAGTGTTTCCATTTCCTACAGAATTACACCCAACGGCCAAAAGAAAGCTTTAAGCCTGTTGCAAAAATATATTCAGACAGGGAAGAAATATTTTCTTTTTCCTTTTTTGAAAAGACATTTAGACAGGGTAAGAAGCCTTTCATACAAAAGGAATAAAAAGGAGAGAACTAAATGAAACCAAATTAACAGCCTGGAAAATGTCCTTTGAGTTTCATTCAGAGGGAAATGGAAGATGAATTATAGAAAGCAGGTTCTATTTTGTGAAGCTTATTTTTAGATAAGAATAGACTCATTTTTTAAGCTAAAAGAAAAAAAAAATTTACTTGCTTTGTGAAAACTCAACTGAGCTCCAAAACGAAGGTGGAGGAGAACAGCCTGGATGGACTTTGCACACTGACTTGAACAAAAGGTACAACCAAGCCAAATTTCTAAATGCCCAACTTTAACAGTGCTGAGATCACTAGGAGGACTGAGGGAATCCCCAGAACTCCAAGGTCCTGCGGAGGGGCTAGCCAAAGCCTCCAGAGGCAGACGCCAGGAGAGGGTGTCCTGGCAGTGCCAGGAGATAAGAAGCAGGTCCTCACAGGCAGGGCAGGACAGCAGGGAACAACTTGAGCAAGCTGCACATTGAACAGCATTGGGAACTTCCTTTCCTGTCCCAAAGAGCAGCTATGTCTCAGGTTTTCAACTGGGATATTCAGGAGCCCCTCAAACTCTGTGAGCATAAGGGAACAAAATGTACAATAAATAATACAATTCAAAGAAAGGGAATAAAAAACAAAACAAACACCAACCACTCATTATCAGCGGAAAAAATAAAGTCTACATGACAAACTTGAAGGGGTCAGCTAATTCGGCATGAACAATCCCTGCCTTTAATAAAGGATTATTCAAGGACAGTGACTAAAAGCAATCTATCTTTCATATTAACAACTAAATCTCAGGAAAATTATGAATCACATACAACGCATAAGTTTGTGACACAACATTTGTAATTCCTAAGCACAAAGAGGAAAACTGCCCTCCATGTACACTGCAGCAACACAGACTCAGAGGAAAAAACAAGGACTGCACAGGACAGGTCAGCATGACACCAGAGCTGCCCTCCTGCAAAGTCTGCTCCTCACTCAGCTTTTGGATGACCCTCAGTGCCAGCCACGCTCTTTAAAACAAAAATCAGAGGAGACCATGATCTCTACATGTTCTTACTTAGCAAGACTCCAGTTCAGCAACTCCTGCCAAACATGTTCACACCCATCTCTGCTGACAGCAGAACATGTCTGAGCCAAAACACGGACTGGAGAGCTCTGCAGAGAGGGGAGTGCTGGGGCAGACAGCCCAGGGGTGCCCTGGGAGGTTTGGGTGGCCCAGAGGTGCTAGCATGGCCACCACTGCTGCCTGCCCAGGGCCAGAGCCCTCAGGGACAGCAGCCATGGGCAGTGCTGGCTTTGGCAAACACATGGCACCTGAAACTGCTGGGAAGAGAGTTCCCTCCGTGGGACCCACACTGCTGATGATTCCTGATGGGCTCCCACAGCCACCCCAAGGCTGTGCCTGCTCAGCACCTGGAAAACATATGCTCAGTCACTGAGAAGTAGTAAGTGACAATGCATAACCATGCTCCCAAACACCCAAACACTCCTCTGGCCCTTCATTATTCCTCTATGCCTCGAATGACAAAGACTGTTCACCAGCCAACTCACAGCTTAATTGTTGATATTATTCCATTTTTTTAATTAATCAATTGCTTAATAACCTGTAAACTAACACAGAGTACCAAATAATAGGCAATGGTAATACCAGAGCCACTAATCAGGGGTTGTAAACAAAAGAGAAAGAAAAAAGAAAAAAAAAACAGGACAATACCCAAAGATTTTCCCATCTCCTTCTTAATTCCAAACTATTCATATGTACATATGAATATATATGAATGCAAACCTAGTAACACAGCAGACTTAGGAAAGGAGCATGTATGTGTACACACATAAACACAAAGCTATTCCAAACAGAGCACTAATATCCGTCCTAAGTGTACCGTTTCCTTAGTCAAACCAGTGTCAGGTAACAAGATGAAAACCCTCAACACCAATGAAGCTCAGCTTTCAATTAGAACTCCCATAAAATGCACATTTTTTCTTCACTCGTTTTAGGAGAGTTAAGTAGAAGGTAATTTTCTTAAGGACTGTACTACAGTGAGACAGAGCAACAAGACCTTCAGACTTGCAGAACTGTCAGAGCAGAAAATAATGTAGTACACCTGATGGCACCAGGACCAGGTTTACACAGATCCTCCACAGAAATGAAGCTGAGGCATTTTAAACCCCCCCCGTGCTGGAAAGGCACACAGCATAGGGTTGGCATTTGCTGCCCATGCCTGCACAGCCAGCAGCACAGCGTGGAGGGATAGGCACAGCCTGAGCACACGGGGACAAGAGACACAGGACAGCCCACAGCCTTTGAGGGCAGATCCCCATCTCCATCCCAGAAAGACACACCCAGCCAGATGTACAAGCACAGCACAACATCCACTGGATAATGACTTACAAGGACTGGAATAAATAAAAAAACCCAACATGAATCTTAAGTAAACTATCCTGAGCCTACTGCATTTCAAATGTAACTTCTATTACCAACATCTTACTGAAAGATTAAAGGCTTCTGGATATTTAAATAACCAGAGTATTAAGAGTATTAATAACAAGAGTTAATCCAACAGTATTTACAATATCACAGAAGCTGTAATTGTTAGCAAATAGCACCAATTAACCACATTAGTATACCACAGTTTTCCACTACTTCCTATCCGAGTTTTAGAATGGCAGTGGGAAATAGGGCAGTATGCTGTAAACGAGTGTAACTAAAATTAATCTATTCTTGCACATGGATAGATAAAAGAGAACTCTGGCAACATTCACAATCACAACCACCACCACGATCCATCTTGCTTATTTGTAGGGTTTCTTCCTTTGTTTTCTATTAGAACTTTAAAAATTCTCTCCCCCCCCCCCCAGTTGAACATGAGGATAACTACTTGTTTTTGTAGTGTACATGTACAAAACCATTTGTTTTTAGGATCCAGTTTCAGAAGTAAATTTACAACATAAAAGTGCCAATCTTCCCAAATCCCGCATATAAAAAAAAACCACACCTCATTGCCAAGACAATGAGCTTTGAAAAATGACCAACAAAAAACCTCACCTCACTCACTGACAACAAAGCCAGAACGTTATTTTTGTTAATCCCCGTTTTTGAGTCTTCTCTGCAAAGCCTTGCTTGTGCTTCAGGTGTTTCATAGCACAACCTATAGGAGAGCAACACTGCCCTGACTTGCATCTTTCAGCCACATTAGGAGGTGGGTACAGACCCATCATATGAAGCAGCACGATCCAGCAGCAGTTCATTGGTTATCACCTTGGGGATGCTGGATCTGCCCACTGCAAGTAACATCTAACAACCTCTGAGGAGTTCAGCAAGCAGACATCTTCCTAGCAACCACAGTAAGCAGGAGAACTTGTATGTAAACCAGATGAAAGGATAAATAAATTCATGTCAGTCATCACCAAGAGCCTGATGAAGAACTTTGCTCTCCAAGCCAAGTCAGTGAGATGCACTAAGAGCTGCCCACCTGTCCTTTTTGTGTGTCCAAGTTATGAGAGGGACATAGCTTAAAAACTCCAGAAATTTTCTGTCACAGAGCTCTGATGAGGCAACAGAGAGACAACAGTGAATGAAGCCACGAGAGCCGATTATCAAAACAGTTCTTCCTGGAGGCTAGATTTTATGGAAGCCTAAAAACATCCTACATATTTTATTAATCCTGATAGCTGTGACTGTGGCACATCTCTTCACAGATATACTGTGCTGGTATCTTGAAGCAGCAATGTCACAGACCCCCAGTGCCTTCTAGGCAAGAAATAAATGCACTGGAGAGAGCACCATAGGTTGGCTGCTCCAGTGTATAGGAGTGGCATGTACCCTACACCTATGGCTTTGTGACACACCTGCTGAGCCCCACAGCTGAGTAGGGGTAAGTAATTGCAGAGTAGGCAGCCAGTATAAAATATTGTCTTGAATTAATAAGGTAGAACATGTTCTGTGGAGAAAGAAAATAAATGTAATATATAAACATTCACTTTTGCAGACAGGAATTTCCATGAACTAAGGCTCAAGAACTAAAGTTCATGAGCTCTATGCACTACTGCACAGCAGCACATATTAGTTACTTCAAGCAATAAATGCTCTTTCCTCGAGAAGATATCCACATTTATGAGTTAAACATCTTCTGATGGGGCTCTGCTGTGCTGGGGAAACTCTGAAGCTTTCCCAGAATCGCTGCAGAATCAATTCCAGGACTAACACACCAGCAACGTACAAGTTGTCAGTGAGGTAGCTCCAACAGACCCTACTAAATCAGAAGACAGATCTTCCATGCCAAAACACCATAGTCCTAAGAGCAGCCGTCAATTTACTGCCAAGTGAAGCACAGGGGATGCCAAAATGCAGTTCATCACACTAACAAAGAAATATGTAGTGATCTAACATAGGTATTTAATAGCAGGGGAGACCACGTTAAAGTTGTTTACATCTTTTTTCAGAAATAAAGCACCAAGGGAGATCCTTGGAAATTCATTTCAATCTGGTCTAGAGAGCAGGTTTTCAGTATTTTTTTTTCTCCTCACTGCTGGCATGTGTTTTTATAGTAAAGATAAAACAACAAAAAAGTTCTAAATTCTCTATTTTGTTATACTCTGCTAATTCACATGAGGTTACTAGAGTGTCCAAAAGGTAGCACTTATGGTAATATTAGATCTTACATAAACATTTAATTGAAATGAGCACATAACAGACAGTAGCTTAGAGTTCATGTAAAAGGACACCTGTTCATTATTGCATGAAAACAGGGCAGGTATAACCCTCAGAAAACAAACCTCATACCCATGTCTAGATGTAAAGGTAAGGGCCAACTACAAGTTTTCAATTCCCAAATCATACAGATAGTTTTCCCATTCACACACTTTTGTTTTTAGGCAGAGGCAAAGTGAAGTTTATTGCTGTCACAGAGGTAAAATCCTTTTTTTCCCCCCTTCCTTTCTGAACCGTGGCCCCCACAGAAGCTAAATTGGGAAGGTGGCCACTGACTGTGCGATCAGGCAGAGGGGTGACAGCCACCCAACTGCCTATCCCACCAGTACCTCTCCCCAGGGAACCCCTGCAAGGGTGCCCATTGCCTCCTGCCCTCTCACCAGCCCTTGGCTCACACTGGTCTGCTGTCTGGAAAGGGATTAGGGGATCCTGACCAAGAAAAAAACCATCAAAACCAGAAAACAAACTCTTTTCTTCAGAAAAGAGAGCTTACATTTGCTTTGAAGGAGAAAAAAACAACCAATGATGCTCTCATCTAGATAGCTGTAAAGAAACACATCAGTCTCTGTGCACTGTTAATGTAAGCACCCTCAGGAATGTTCACTTGCATAGAGACTTTAAAGAATAATAAAGTAATAAGCAAAAGGGAAGAAATTAATTAAAAAGCTGACTATTTCATACCCAAAGTTACATTACTTGGTCTCTTACCTAATCGATTGTACATCAGGGGGTGATGAGGAGCAGGCTAAGGAGGCAGGTCAAGCAATCTGGGCCAGTGTCTTACCATCCTCAGCATCAAAATGTCTTATAATCTAGTCTAAATACCACAGTACTATGTTTCTTTCTGCTTATAAAGACATGGTTTCATTTACTGAGACAGGACAAAACATTAATCAGGACAGCGGGAACATTTTGTACAGAAACACATTATGGGGATATTCCATTTTTTAAACATGCTCCCCAAATCAGGCAGTGATGCAAAAGGAGGCAGCTGGAAACACCTTTTTAAGGAAACAAGAATAGGGTGGGTTTTTTTTCTTCACCATACAAGTCAAGACCTGACCACCACCAGGTGCCAGCCACAGCCTCTGTTAACGGCTTCACCTCTCAGCGACCTCCTCCAGCCCCTCTCCCAGCATGGGCACGGTGGCAGCCAGGGCTCATCATGGCCCTGCAGGTCCCATCACCCTCGCACACACCAGGACAGACTTAGCTTTTCCTGGATGCTATCCTCAGAGCCAGGCTACTTTTAGAGCTGGTAATAAGAGTGAGCAGAACAGATCACATTCCCCAGGGAACACATCTGCTGCTCTCAGACCTCATCCTACCCGACATTGCTGTTCTGTGCTGAAAAAGCTACATTTTTTCCTCCTTGGCAGAGGGACTCCACGGCATTTTCCCCACGTTACATGGCACAAAGCTGCACCGGGACACACCAGAGCTGCTGCCCCTCTGCAAAACCAGCAAAGTTACCTTGTGTGCTTGAAACGTAGCTTTGAAATGGGCTAGTTCCTCACCTTCTAAAAGGCAGCTCAACTGCAGCAAACATGCCCAGAAGTAGAAAGCAGGAGAAGAAAAAAAGGGGAGAAAAAAGTCTCTGTTGGTTCAAATCACCGAAGTTTGTCATTGAGCCTTTTCTGCCATTAAGTTCAAAGTAGAAGTCAGCTCCCCTGCGGGGCAGTTTCCACAGGAAATCCTGCACTGCCTTCATGCTTATCCCTAAAGAGAGGCATTTCCTTTTGCTTGAAAGGCAACTGCCTGGAGTCCTGTGCCACAGTGAATACTTGGTGACACTAAATATAGATCCTCAAGGAAGGAAACATCAAGCAGACAACAAAAGCAAAGGAGGTTATCATGTGCTGTGTCAGATGGTGCAGGCTCTGCAAACATGCCTGGCTACACATGCTCTGCCAGCACAAAACTGCAGCCAGCCAACAGCAGAGGTAAGAACTGAGTCTGAGAAACATCAACTGTTGCTCACATGAAATTCTAAAAAAATCCTACAGCAACAAAACCACACACAGGTCAGAAATATACCCTATTAGAACCTCACATAGTTATCTGACTGTTCCTCTTGATGCTAATGGGTATATACACAAGACTGTTATGACCACCACCAGAGGAAGAACACCAAAGCTTTCATCACTCTCAGGAGAGTATACAGTCTCAGCACCACCTGAATAAAGGTTTAATTTAATATGAACAACCACTTTTTCAAAGTAAGTTATCGAGCTGACTATGCACATTCAGGTGTTCACAGATTAATCCGTGAATTATGTTATTTTTAAACAATCATGACCAGTGGGTAGTGGTAGAAAATATAACAAATATCTACAGTGTTTGTGAAAAACTTCTAGTTGGAGACAGGATACCAAAAAACAAATTGGTGTTTAAAAGGAAAAGCAGTCAAAGCAAGCTTCATCAGATCTGCTGCACTCCCACAGCATTCCATCTTAATTTCCTGCACAATTTCCCATTCTTTAGGCAAGAAACATTTCATCTAAAACCCACCCAAACCAATGATAAGCTATTCATATAGGGTAATAATGTATTGGGGGATGCAATTTTCAATATAACTTTGCAGAACAAAAGCATTAGTTGAGCTAAAGCATCCTCACTTCTACAGTTGACCTCACATTCATGTTTTGCAGAATTAGGACCCAAGTTACCTTTTCTGCAGGTTTTTGCTATGCAACAGGGAAAGATCAAATCATATTAGCAAGCAAGCAAACTACTGAAATTTAAACATGTTTTTAGACTACACCTGCTGAAGGGAGTTGACTACCTTCAAAGCAGCACTTTGTGCAAGCAACTAAGGTTACTGCTGTTCAACTCACACAGTTATAGCACCAGCTGCAATCAATTGGGCTGGGGGTTGGCAACTTGCCCCCAGCTCCCTGATCCTGTACCACTCATCCCACTACCCCCAGGAAACTGGCTCTTGACACTCCACAGCAAGGATGGAACACCTAGAACTCTAGCCCCAAGAGTGAAAAGAAAACTATTTTCACAGTGTGAGCAGTAATTATACAGGCTGCAGAGCTGTGATGAGCTCTTAGGTGTTCAGGGATAGTACTTCTGCAAAATTATTTTTCAAAGTGTCTCTTTTGTAAAGGTGAAAAACTATTTACCATACTTTATAAAAATATCTTTTTGACCAACACTTAATACTAAGTAGCACTAATTTCATGTCAATTAAACCATACAGGGTAAAGCAGGACAGCAAGCTGTATAAGGAATTATGGCCATGGAAATAATGGCACGTAGGTAAAGGAGCACCACGGTTAGGACAACAAAGAGCTAAGCTACTAAAGGAGAAGGTGAGCAAGTTTTGCTGCCCAATTTTCTGCCTCAAGCAGCCTTCCTTCAGGGTTTCTGTGATCTGCTTCCCATCTGATTCCCACTCGTCCATCCACCTTTACTTTGACTCCATTTCTCAGGTCACATTTCCCAGGTAAGCACTTGGCAACTTCACCTCCAGTTTTCATCTTCCACCAGGGGCTCTGCTCACCAACACATCTTAGCTCACTCCTTTCATATGACATCCTGAAATACAGTGATGGGAATGCCAGCCCTGCACCTGTACCCCAGCATCTGGGCACCATATATGAGCACTCCAGGAAGAAAAATGGCCTATACCACAATTGATTTTTTTGTATAAATATATATATATGTATATGCAGATTTATGTTTAATTATATATTAAATGCTAAAGAGACAAGATTGCAGGGAGATCAGCAAACTAGAAGTCAGCATGGGAGGCTGCTGTTTTCAGTATGCAAGCTGTTCAACCCCTGTCAAATTTTTACAGTGCTCCCTTGAAAGTTTAAAAAATTTTTGTAGGGTTTTTACAAGGAGGTTTCCCAAGAATAAGAGGCACTCTGGGAGAGAGCAAAAACATTATCTCCTAGCAAATCTAGTGAGTGAGCTATCAAGACTGGAAACTTTGGCAAAACAAACCCAAGCAAACAAAAAACCAACCAGGAGCCAACCTCCTGCTATTATTTGACAAAAAATTGTCTTACGAAGGCTGCAGAAAGCAAAGGAATTTTACATTAAGTAACAGGCAGCTTATTCTCAAAATAAGAAAATATCAAATAAGTGAAGAGACAAGACAAGGGGTGAAATGAGCTGTGACAGACCAGGGAAATGTGATTTGTGAGAGTGCAGCCAGAGCATATGCTGTGCGAGACACGATTGCATTCATCACAGGTTGGGGAAAGTGCTCTGCAGTATCAGGATGCAAAACAACAGCATGAACAAGAGTCAGGCAGCAGGAAACACCATTAGTCTGGACTGCGTGCAAAGTACTAGCAAGATTATGACTGAGCCTGAACTTGAGGAGTCAGGAAAAGAGCTGCCTGCATCAGTGCATATGAAACTACCTGTGTGGGACTCCAGGAGATTCACAAGTTCATGGGTGAGGGTGCTCTTGGCAGAAAGCTTCACAGATACAGAGAGAAATAAAAATGGCTAAGCTTAGAAATACACAAAACCAGAGATACGAGACCTATAAAAAACTACATGGCAAAAGACTAGAAATGTTCCTCAAATGACAAAAAGCAGAATCTCTTCTTCAGATAGTTTACTGCTGCACCAACCTGCTCCAGAAAGGGTCCACACCCTGCCAGCTATGAGATAGAACACTAAGAAAATCTGGTCTTGATGCCAGTTTCATGCCTGTTTTTGTACAGAGTTGTAGCCTCCTCAGATCATTCCTGACAGATGCAAATACTCACCAGAATAAAAGATCTAACCCCTGTGCTTTCTGCATGAACTGCACAGTCAAAATAACTTTGAAACTGGTGAATTCTAAAAGGATGTGCTACAGACAGCTGTGCCTTGTCTCCTGGCCTTCCCTACCCCTGCTCAAACTTCAGAACTGCTCCACACACTAAGGGTCACTAATTCACTATCTCATGCACATAGCAGCTGTCTTGCTACCAATGCACTTGCATACGACACGGGGTGGTTAATCAGTTGTGCCGACTGCAAGTCTGTCTTTAAAGTACATGACACTGGCATGAAATATGTTGACTTCCAGCAACACAACATAATTAAGAAAGCAGAACTATTAGACGTCACTGTTTAAAATATTCAACAATACAGAAATAAGAAACCAAGTAAAAGTATCTCAGTGTTTCTAGGATAAGAATATTTTTAGGAGTCAGAAAGAAAATAAGAACTGTATTTCCTGTGTTGGTGGGATTTTTTGTTGTGGGTTTTTTGTTTTGTTTTGTTTTTTTTTAATACAAGACCAAGAAACCATTTCACCTCTCAATGACATAATTAACTCTTTAATACTGAAGTCAGTTTATTAAGTCAGCAAGGTATTTTGCAATGAGGGGAAATTTACTTAACAAGTACAGAAAACCCCTCAATTTAAGAACAAAACTGCCCTGTAACCCTGTGGAATCAAAAACCTCATGGCAGATGTGATGGCAGCTCTCGGAATATGCAGGAGCTACCGGGCCACCCAGGCAAGAGGGACACTGGCCAGCAGCTCTCAATCTTGTACTACCTCACCAGCTGGCTTGGGAGGGCTGCACCCTGGAGTACCTTGACCCTTCAGTACATTTTCAAAACACAGCCAAATACCATGCAGTGATTACCCCCTCAATTTCCTGATTCTCATTCTAAAAATTAAAAACTGAAAAATGCAGGATACTTTTGTTCATAAAAAGTTGGGCCCCCCCCAAATTCTTTAAGACAGGGAAGAGAGGGGAGATTTTTTTTCCCCTCAACTAATGAAATACCACTTCAGTTTCTACACTCATCTGAAGAATTATTCACAAGACACAGCTCAGGATAGACACTTTTTTAGACGCTACATACCTGAAAAGTTTTTCCTTACTATAATACATTTCTCAGCCACATAAAGAGACAAGACTGCAGGAAGAGAACTGATGTTACATACATTTTCCCAAAATTATTGAACTCTTCTGACCCCCTGTACATACAGAGTTTGGCATACTAAACGTGCTTGACAATTTCACAAAAAGTGTGTCAAGTACTGCAAGGATATGTATTCTAGGTCTTGTTTATCCTTTTAAAGGAAATCCCTACATTTTGCAATGCCACATCCACCATTAGCTGACATGGCTGCTGCTAAGGTGTAAGGCTGCCCTACCCCATGTATAAAGTGACAACAACAAACAAAGGCCAATTTCCACAAACATTTTGTTGACGCAGTTAATGAAGCAGCAGGTTTGATGCAACACTCCACCCATGCAAGCAATATCATGAGGTATCAATGGAAACCTCCTGACCACCAGCCAGCAACGATACTACTACAGCCAAAAATCATTCTGTGTTTGTGGCTCCAGAAATTCAAAGCCACTATGGAAAATGTTGTATATTTAAACCTAACTATTAAGAGACATCCTGTTTGCAGTGAGGTAACACCTCTATTTTTCTGTCACAAGGAAGTGCACTTCATCTAGTATCAACATTTCTGAACGGCACTGGAATGGCTCTTTTCCTGTTTAGGAAAATGGGCTTCAGGCTTCAAGTTAGGCTCTAACAAAATGTAAAGATTACTTTTATTGACATTTTCCCTCTGAAATTTTTTTCATATTTTGAAAAATTCCAAATGCACAATGGGTCACACTGGTAAAAACCACCTCAAGGTTTCTTTGCCATCTCTGGTGAGATTAAACTGAAATGCCCTCACTGGATCCCATGGCTCAAGGATGCACTTCTAGGTAGCACCACAAGTATCATGACACACTTAAAAGGACAGTTGTACTTTTTTTTTTTTGATGTTTCTGGATGGCATTAGAGCTCAGCATCAGTTTATCTGCTTTTTCACTTACTTTGAGAGTGAACAGTTCAAAATAACACAGCACAGTTCAATATATCCAGAAAAGATCTACTCTTGTTTTCAACCACAACTTGCCTGTCAGAGATACCTAAAGACACTCCACATTTTGGAAGTCTATTAAAACCCCAGAGTATTCCCACATCCTCCAACTTGTTTAGTCTTTAACAGAAAGACATCAACTGTGGTGATCATCAAACAGTATATACTGATTAGAAAGCAAAAGGAATTAAACGTTGAAGCTGGGACCACTCCTACGGTTTAAGAGTGTTCTGGAAGCCCGAGCCCTCCTTAGTTTTGAGCCTTTTCCTGTGATGGATGAGTTAGGCTGCAGTATGCTACTCCAGAGTTGACAACAGCAGCCCTGAACTGGAAATTAGGGCACAATGACATGGAAATCTCACCAGGATAGGGAAAGTGAAGAAATAATTACTGAGCAATTAATTTCCCCTTAGAGAAGTAACTTGATAACCTCTATCCTCCTCATTAAAGCAGCCTACCAGAAGTCTTAAGGATGCAGCTTCCAGCTCCACCACCCAGGTGGCTTTGTCACCTCCACTCTTAGGTTCCAGCTGGCTGCAGAGTCTGTATTGAAGAAAGGAATTTTATGGGGTCCCCCATTCCCTCAAATGGCACAGCTCTGACAAGTTATCTTCAGAAATATCTTTCATGTGCAGCTTTACAGTCAGAATGAATCAGGATAAAACCCAAAGGATTCAAAACAACACTACCTGGCAGAGCTGGTGAGACGAGACAGCCGGCGGTCTGCCCAGATTTTGCAGCATTCTTTCCTACCCTTGAGGAGTTTACAGAGAACAGCAGTGGAAGCAAACATTAAAACTAGCACTGCCGACTCTAGGGTAAGGATTTTTAAGACCTTTAAAGAAAAGCAAGTTGATGGGGTCAGAATGAATTAAATCCATTTTACTTCCAATCATCCATCATTTCAGGTTGGATTTTTATGTGGTTAAAGTATGAACAAGAAGGATCTATGAGCGTAAGTTCATATTTACCTAAGGAAAGATTTTCAATTAAAAAAAATACTTTATTCATATAGTTTTAAAAGTCATAGTCGAGTTTCATAAATAAGGATTACCTTTTTTTAATGCTTCACTCATAGTTCCAACATCATCAGGGACAAACCCACTTCAGTTGGCAGCCTGAAAACCCAAGGTCAAGGTTACTCACAAAATATCCTGTAATTCCATCAGAGGTGATCCTAGAAGCAATCCTGTGCTTACAGGACATAAGGATGTTGTTAAGGCAAGAGATGGCTATTAAGAGCTCTTCAGTGGAGCCATTAAACAGAAAAACTAATAACAGAAAAGAGTAGTGAAGAAGAAAAGCATCATTGTTCCCAAACTGACCATATCTTGCATATATTGTGAATGTTAGCACTAAGAACACCACAAGCACTAAGAAGTCTGTCTGCTGGAGCTATGGAAACAGCGTCATTATGTTTTTATTTTGTTTTCAAAAGGCTCCCACATAGAAAAATATATTCCTTTCTACCAACTTTTGCTGATACAACAACAAAATCCTGATTATTTTCACTTACTGTTGATAGGAATGAACCTGCCACCTCCATGGGCACTTAACCAGTTGAATACTCATCAGATGAACCTGGACACCTCCTGGAGAAGGCAATTTCCTCACACACCGCCCAGCTTTCTGTCCCAGTTTCCACTGCTGAGCTGGTGTCACCCACCCTAATGCTGGCAATGTCTTTGCCTTCTGCTACGCATGCAATCTCCCTCACCGGGGCTTGGTGGAAGAGCAAAAGGAGGACAAACTTAACAGGTGACAGATTTGGGTTTTATCACTGCATTTAACATCTGAGCTCAAGGTTTAAAATGCCTTTATTATCAGAACCATCCCTGTGATTTTGACACCCAGCATGCAGTTTATGTCCACATTGCTTCTGATGCTGCTGTACATAAACCTTGCTGCCAAAAGCAGCAAAACATCCAACATCCTGAGCATAAATGCACCTGCAGAGAACTGCCCCAAGGGACTCCAACCACCCCAGCACCAAAGTTGCAGTTTCGGTTGTTTGATTTCCCTTCCTCACACAGTGCCAGGTTTAAATTTTTATCTGATGTCCAGGTGACTAGCTCTTGAGCACAATTTTTAATTCAGCAGTATAAAATTAAACCCTTAGGATATTAGAAGTACCCTTCCTAAACATGTTTGCTGGTACCTAACTTTAGCTTCATAATGTGTTGGACACAAACTTTGTAGATACTAATGAGAATTGATTCTAAATAAAATAAAATAATCCAGACTAATAAGTAATAATTGTGTCAGAGACGACCTTTCACCTTCCCAAAAACACCCCAAAACAAAATATTTAAGTGTTAGTAAGACAACCAGAACTCGTGCAGCTGAGGGATCACTTTGAAGAAAAAGGAGCACCCCATCCTTCACTGGGATTTAGCAGAACAAAGATCCTTAACAGCAGCCAGGACCCCCAATTCCACCAAGGGAAGGGATGCACGTGCCCACTCTTCCCACAGTGCTGCTGGAATCTGCCAGCCCAGGACACCCACTGTCCCAGGAACACTGACGGAGAGCATCCCTGCTGATGCATGGGAGGGATGGGAAAGTATCAGCGGGTTTGGAGACCTGAGCACTCAAATCATAGGCAGGTAATCCCTGGTAAAATTTTGGTGACACTGTTTTAGCCCTTTCACCTTCCCATCAGCTGCAACTCAGCCAGGGAAGCTAAAAATACTTTACTTTCTAAAAATTGCTTTTCCATATAAGGAAGAGCTGTGGTTGCCACAGAGATGTTACCACGCAATCACCACGTAACCATGACGGGATGGAGGGCCCCAAGATAACCTTCTGGAGGGGAGACCATGGCTGTAGCCAAGCTGACCCCAGCACTGCTGCAGAAGCCACAGGACTGGTGACTCTCTGCAGATCAGATTGTTGAAAGAAAACAGATGGTAGGAGAGCTGGAAGTATCATCGCTGCCCAGGGCTCTTGCAACGGCTGGGAATTAATTAGGTGAGATAAGAATGAAGATGATCACATAAAGCAACACACACACTTTGCTGCAGATAGAGAGGAAAAACATTAAAGAGCTTTGCAAAGTCTATCTGCTATCTGAAAATTATCTTAACCCCAAAACTGTGACTAAAACATATTGGCTAGACACCTCAGAAATAGGTGTATCAGGAGCACTGGGAATGTCTTGTGCAACAAGTCAAATATGCTCTTCCCTTCTACTTGGGAGCACCTTCTTCATGTCCCTGTGATGTAATAAGGAAGCAGATTACCTGTCCCTTTGAGTTTCAGGAATGGTTCTGATGCTGTCTCCTCTGTGATCATTGGTTATTTACCATCATGGAAAACAACCAACATGGAGAAGAGTCCTGGATAACCCACTGGGCCCATTTTGACTTTCCTGTTTTGACAGTATCTAGTTTCAAGAAAAAAAACAAAAGAATTGACTTACAAAGCACTGAGCACCGCCTTAATCTGTATTTGTAGAGATACGGGGAGTGGAAAATAAGTGGAAAGGCTATAAGGGAAAAAGAAGCAGGCATCAAGTTACTTCTGGATTGGTGGGATGAAGAAAGAGTATTTGGCTGAATTAGGCTGTTTCCCGTCCAACAAAATTATATAATTATACCCTCCATTAAAAAAAAGGTGGAGTAACAACTCTCAAAAGTTAGATTGAGATCCCATATTTTTGTTATTAATAAAATCTTGACCTGAAGATACATTGTGTTTAATCTACATATATCCATGGACAATACCTGAGAAAGACAAGCAAAATACAAGAAAAATATTGTGCTAGTAGTGTAAAACCCAGTGTACCAGCTTTTAAAAAGCTATCCAAGAAGATGGTTCAGGAAATAAATTTAAAATATCCACTAACGTTTGTGGATAGCTGTTGAGTGTAGTCACATCATCTCTGCCTGAAGACCAACCAGAAATCCATGTTATTTGTAGTAACACCATAAATTGTATCTGAATGCAATACATTGGGAGAGGCTGACAAGGAGCGTGGGAAAGGAATGCTAGAGTTTTCAAAGGTAAGTCCCTTACAACCACTTTTTCAAGTCATAAGTACACTGAGAAAAAGTCTTCACTTCTTTAAGTCTGAAAAAACACCCCAACCAAAAACCCCGACTATCTTAATCCCTAACACATAAAGGTCCTCTAAAAAGTTTTAAGGATTTTCTAAGCACAATTGTTAATAATAGGCATGCTTGCTTTGATTATGCTTGACATAATTTCCATGTGGAAATTTACACTAAACTGCATCAAGTTTTACTTTGTTTAAATATCAGTCCATCTAATGCAACAAATATTTGCAGATAGAGGAAAAACATCACCTTTGTGGGTTACCCTTATATATAGGGGGTAAGAGAATTCATGTACAACTTCATTCAAATTCTTCCTATTTGCTTCATGAATAATACATAACTTTCTTATTCTCTGAGCTGATTCTCTTTGAAAACATCTCTTTTGGGTTCATCATTTGTATTCGTGGAAAATTCTGTTTTACTTGCACTGAAAGGCTTGAGGACTCAGTCAAGTTTCTCCCTCAGATAAAGTTCTTAGCTTATGAAATCTCTCATCAAAATAAATTATGTGACAAACCAGTGCTGGACATAATGGCCTCATGTTAATCAGTCAAGTAAGTTACAAAAATAATAATCATGCCATATTTCTACTCCAGTCTTCCCTTGTACACAGTCACAGTTTCTATTGTATGTAGTGAAAAAACGCACCACTAAATTATGCAAGAAATGGAAGCAACTATGTTAAGGCTAAAATTTAGATTAACTATTTGAAATTATTTTAACAACAGATTAGAATTCCAAGGTCCTGCCTAGCACAATACCAAACCACAGTGCTACCAGAACCGCTCCAGCAAGCACCTGGAAACACACTTGGACACCAGGGAACCTCAGCTGCTCTGAACATCACCCCTGCTTGCACGAGTCAGAGGCAAGAGAACAACCAGGAGCAAGAGAACAACCAGGAGCAAAAGAAACACACAGCCCACCTCTCTCCAAACTTTTCCATAAAACCATGTACAAAATTATGATCTTTTTAGTAAACAAAGATGTTTATTAAAAACATTGCTGAAACAAAGACTAGGTTGAAAACATGATGAAAACACACAAACTGAGAGACTAAGTGCTTCTTGCTTACTAAATAAAAGAATGTGACAGAGTTCATCTTTGGTGACAGGAAAGCCTGACTTAGTATAAAACATATTGCTGCAATATACCAAATAATGAAACAATCCTGAAAGAAGACAACTAACAGTGAGCAATGTTAGGGATTTGTACTCCTTAGCTATTTGCAAAATGGTTTTAGAACTACCATGGTTTTAAATAAGATCCTAAAAAACAACCCATTCTGGTTTACAAGTTGAAAAAAGAACCTATATCCAGAGACTAGTCCTAGCTGTTGCTGAACTAGCAAAATTAGCAGTTTTTTGGTACAAATCCAGAAACTCATCTGTTTCTATCTCCATGTTATCTCCAGCACCCCATGTGGGAGCACATGCAACCACTCCTGCAGACATGCCACTTGCTCCAGCTCACAGGAAACCAGCAGCTTTCAGCAAGTTCATCATATGAAGGCTGTAAAAAATGAAATCACTTTCCATCATTTGTGAGGACATCTACTCTGACTTTAAAAAACAAAACAAAACAATAGCATCTTGGGAGCAGAGGGAGGGAAGAAAAGCAAAGAAGAATGAAAAAGCAGTTCCCAGGTGGCAAGCAGTACTTCTCATGGCTAGATTTAAGGATGCCTTGCCAAATGAAGATGGCAGACTTATTTAAAAAATACCCAATTAAAGAAAACAAGATAGAACAGAGATAGCATATTCCCTCCTTTTTTAAAGCCTGAGTCTGATGCTGCCAATGTTTGCAGTGAATGCTCAAGTAAGTAAACAAGATGCAGTGATAGTGTCAGCAACAGTCTGAAGCGTTATTACATTAAAGTAGGCAATCTTTTGCCCCCTGCCTTGGTTTCATGCTCAGTGATTTATCAGAGAGATGAGCAAATCTCTCTGACACAAGGCAGTTTAGATAGAGGCCATTCCAGACAACTGTACATTTCACGTGTTATCACTATGCTTACTGAGCTGCTGAACAACTTCAAAAGTAGCACAGTATTTGGTGCCACAAACCAAGAACACCCACAATGGCCATTTTCACAGACCAGCAAGGAATAAAGGCTTTTTAAGAACTGGTTCTCATAATCCTTAACTTTCAGATCCAAACTCTACCATATGATGGGTTTCCTCTCCAAGCCACACTCACCACTAAACATCATCTCCCTGTGATGGGAATTAGGGCAGAGGATGGGAAAGGTTAGCTCCAAACAGCAAAGGAATCAATCGATTTCAGACACTTCACTGATGTGCAGCTATTCAATATTCTCAGTTACATTACTTAAGGAAAACTCAGCATATTATTAGGAGAGAAAAAAAAAAAAAAGCCACACCATAGTGTAAAAACAAAATGTATATTCCAAGCACTAGATACCTCCATCTCTGCTAACTGAGCACACAGCAATTATTTACTTGTCTGGTGTACAGGATATTTAAATGAGCTTTGTTAATGCAGCATCTGTTGGTGATTGTTTTGCATTTTTCCACAAACTCTTGCTGTCCTCCGGGCTATATACCAGGCACTGAATTTTAGGAAGGTTTTACAAACACTGTTTTCCCATACTGAGACTGTCTTCTCAGTAGACACTATCATTTACAATGCATTTGGATTGGAAATTGTACTTGTCACTAGACTCTCCAGGTCCACGAGCTAAAATCAGACACCATACTTAGTTCAGTCACTTCTTGCATTTTAGGTATCTAAAAATCTAGCAGACCTTACGTATACTTTTGAAATATTTATGCAGTGTAGTTTCAGACATGAGAATTTTCCATTTTAACCATCTTTGGACCACTGGCAATAAAAAAAGGAGGAAAGGTACAAACCAGGCAAGAAAGGAGAGCACTGCTCCAAGAAAACACACTACCATGGAAGTATAGGCTACGCTTAAAAATAACAAGGAATGGAGAGCTTTACCATCTCCTTAGTAACACACATGAAATTAAGTTCACTGTGGCAGTATTTCTCACCACCTATTCACATCACATTTTCTCCAAGTTCACTGTTAGGAGTCAGTTCCTTGCATAATATTAAAGAATCCACAATCCAACAACAGAAACACCACCACCATCCCTAAATCCCAACCATAAAACCAAACCAAACACACACACACACACAAACAACTAAACCACATTTTTAAACTCTGAAGATAAATCCCCACCACCGTGTTTCACTGATATACCTGGCCAAGACACCACAGGAAACACAGACTTCTAGCACCTGATCCCTTGGTGCAGCCAGGGCACATATGCAAAGCTGTCAGTGCAATGCCTTAGCAAAAGGCAATAAAAGACAAAAATTGGGTGTAAATGAAGGGAGCGGCACTGGATTTAGAACTATTTCTGCACATCCTTTTCAGACCATAACAGCACATGTCCACTGTTAGTCCTGATGCCACTCACACCAACAGGAACAGTAACCAAAAAATGCCAGAATTCAGAATTTGCTGAACTGAAAGAAATGTCTATAATATTTAATCAACCAGTGTTTCAGTAGCTCTACCAATCATCTTGAGATACAAGATGTAAAGCCTTTTTAGCTGTTTTTTCATGACTTTTCATAGCCTACTTGATAGAATACTCTTTTAAAGGCAAAGTTGCCTGTGGTTGACTTGGCTCAGTGATCAACAGTAAGACCTTACAGACTCACTCAGCATCCACCTACCTACTCAGTCAAGGAGATATCCCTTCACCCAGCTTACACAGCCCTATCTCTCCTGATTCTGGCAAACCATGAACATTCCACACACACTTCAATAAGACTAACAGCACCGACAGCTTGTAAGAACAAGAAGATCCTTTCCCACCTTTTCTTAAATTATATTAAAGATCTTTGTTGAGATAAGTGAAAGGTGCACAGTGGTCATAGATCACAAATACTTCAATATTTAGTACGGACAACTGAAGGGAAAAGGCTTTGTACTTTCTCTTTGCTAAAAACTGCTGTCCTACAAGAAAAATGAGAACTGGCTTCACGGTCTTGCAAGCAGCCAAGCCTGGATAAGGTCTGTCCTTCCAGCCCAGAACATGTTTCATGAACATTGCCAGCTCATGAAAACAAACTTGCTTTAGCACAATATTTTTGGGTCACATCCAGTTCTCTGAAATGAGTGGGTTGGTCCTATCATTCCACCCAGCTCTTGACTCCTTCATGTGCCTGACAACATTTGAACTTTAAATTAAAAAAAAAACCAAAAAACATTATCCCATTTCTTCTTCTTCAAAAAAGAAGTGTGGTAGGAATTCTAGACCAACACTTCCACTTTGAACAGCTGTTTTTAAAAAAACATCTTGAATTGTGAGGTCAGGGACACAAACAGCCAATGCTTTTGTCAAAAGGTACCTTTTTAGTGCAAATCTGCTGCAATAACGGATCCAACCAACATAAGGTATAAAGGTCTTCACTGCCCGATTAGTTTTACAAAAAGCTCTAATTCTGTCCATAAGTAAACAAGAACTCTGAAGTAATTAAAACATAGCTAGCACTACCCGATAGTCCTTAACAAATACAGATTTCCCTCAAGTAATTTCTGAACAACTTCTTTTCATGTTTGGTTGACATGTAAATAAACACTGAGTTCAACGTACATTTCTGAAAAGTCTCTTTGGGAAAACAGTCTTGCTTTTCCCATTGGAGCTGGTAAAGCCTCTAAAATTAGAGTCTGCCACACCAGAAAAAAACTTCAGATATTGCTTAAAAGGATTTAAGGAAAGAATTCAGAATTACATCCTGCTCACAAAGCCTGTCTGCTGCTCACTGCTAGCAGCATGATGTGCAGCCAGCCCAAAAAACCCATCCATTAATCTGCCATAGCTTGCTGATACATTCAAGGGCAATAAAAAAAAATAAATGAATCTCTTTTCAAGAATGCAATGGGAACTGGATAATGAAGAGAGAACAAGTAGAGGCAGCTCTACCTCGTTGAACAGTACAACAAATGAGTTTTGGATACAGCATGTTCCCGTGGTGCCCCAGGCTGGCGATCAGCCGCTCCTCCTGAGCTCTGCCAGAGAAGCCTTTTGAGAGATGTGAACTTTTGAGTGAGAGGCAGTATTACCTAGCATCCTGTAAACAGTCCCCCCAAGCCTCACCAAAACACAGACTGAGAGCATCTTCCCTCGCTTTTCCTTTCTCCTGTAAGTAGACAGACATCAAAAAACTCTATGAAGAGCTAGTTTTGTCCTTCTCTGGCACTTGCATAAGCCAAAGGAACCTCTTAGGAAGCAGGAAGCTCACACAGCTCATGAACGAAGCCTTTCTTTGGCCAGGAACTTCTCCAGTAATGACATGTGGTACATGCCCGTGCAAGCTGTGTGCAGTGCTTCTCTGCTTTTCCCCAACTAAAGGGGAAGAATGAGCCACCACCCTGGGTCTCCCCCAGGAGACACAATGCCTTATCACCCCTGGGCTCAGTCATGTGGCCTTTCAAGAGGGACACCTGGCACAGCCTGCTCCAGCCAGGACCACTCACCCGTCACTGTGCCACCACAGCTGCCCATCTCACCAGCTTCAACTGCATAACCTTCAGAGCATCCTCCTAAAAGCAAAGTAGAGCCATCACTGCCAGTGACATTCCACCTGGGCCTGAAGCCTGCCACAAGCACAGGAACACCTCTGGTGGCAGCTTGATGCATGGATGCCTGTGGGATGGGTGCCACTTGCCCAGAGCTCACAGAACTATGAGCTGAACACAAACTGAAACCTGGCTTCCACAGCCTAGACCAGCGCTCCACCACCAAACCACTCCTGATAATGACTGAAAAACACCTTTAACCCCAAAGCAGTAATTTTTCTACAGGATGTTCTGGGGGACAGCAACATGGACAGTTGCTGCTCTGCCTGCGTTGCAAAGAAACACACACAGACAACCTTGCTCCAGTGTCAGTTCAGGACATCTCACTCCTACATCCCTGAAAAGAGAAGCGCATGGCTTCTGTATGGCATCAGCACCAATGAACACATTTGAGTAGCCTCTGAAGGCTGACCAAACACAGGTTCCTCCCAGGGACAGAATGCTGTGCTGCTAGCACCTCTGAAGATGTCAAGGAACAGCACGCAGCAGGCAACTCCACATTCTGTTTTAAACTCTTTACAAACAGGCTCCTTGGAGGACAGCTGATGTCTCATGGAGACAAGTGCTTACAACTTGAAAAGGGTTAGAAAATATGAAGTATTAGGTCAGGCTAATGTTGACCTTTTTTGGTAAGGTCCACATACTAAAAGCATTTGATGCCCTCACTTTAAACGATAAGTGAAGAATAAGGGAAGAGCTTCCAGAAGGAGGCAAGAATGCATAAGGAAGAGAATGGGAAAGAAAGCATTTGTGATAAAAAGAGGAAATACATTTGCATGGCTGGAAGATATAAACAGTACAATGAAATAAATAACAGGAAAGGGAAAAAGTAAACAACAGATCAGCCTTTTAGAAAAATCATGAAATCATGAGGGCTTTCCTGGTATTCTAAGTGCATCTCCCTTTGATGTAAAATCCTGCGGTAAGAATATTTCTAATGAGAACTTTGAAACAGAAACAAAGCTTTTAAAAATTTGTCTGTGGGTGAGAACATCCATACCAACTAATAGGTTTACATGTAAAGCACTCTTCCCAAAGCATCCTACTCCCTCTGCACAATTTCATATTCAAGTATTTTGGGAATTAAATCATCTTAAACAATCACACTGATACACTGACAAATTGTGGCAATCCAGCAAGTTGCAAAATACTAACTCTACTCCACCTGATATAAATCCACATTAACAGAAAACTGTAATTATATAATGCCACTATTACTTTCTCATATAAACACATGCTTTCATGTTTATAACACTTAATCAAAAGGAGAGAGAAGACAGTCTACAAGATAACCTTCAGAGTTTCCTGCTTAAGGGAGGCTAAACACTTTACAAGCATCTAATTTAAACTGGTTTGCCCTGAGAAATGTAAAAATATCTACTAAAAAGAAAATTTATTATTTTTAGAGAAAAAAGTGATTTTAAGTGTACAACTTCACCCTGGCGAGAAAAAAAACAAAACACCTTGTGTTGCCTGTACTATTCCTGCTCCAGTCTTCCTCAGCAAAGCAGAAAAGAGCTTTTAAATGTTAGATGTACATGGATGCACAATGCATCACTGCTTCAGTTGCAGGTCTTGATCCTTACTTACATTTACAAGGGGAACCTGCTCTGCAGCTTGCTCTCAGCTGCGCCTGTTTTCTGCACCCCATGGGGTATATGGTGAGGGGCGGGGAGGGTGGCAGAGTCACCCACAAACCAGCAAGGAAGTGACCCTGGACCACAGCATGGAGTGGCTGCACTGCCGATCCACAACCCACCAACACCACTGCTGGACTGCTCTTGGCAGCCCTAGCTCAGCTCTAGAGCTGAATTCTAAAGAATGATGCTGTACATCAGCACTAGCACTTTGGACCTTTTCCAACCATGCTGTGAAGGATTTAAGATAGACCTTGTAAAAGGTGCATCCCCAGTCACAGAAAAGGAAATGAGATAGTGAAGGAGTTTCAAACCAAATCACCTCTTCACAGCAGCAGATCAAGAACTACACACAAAGCGAGGGCTAATCAGCAGCCAGCTGGGCCACTGCTCAGCTTTCTTCAGCTGCACATCTGGGTCAACAGCTGTATCCTGCTGGTAATGTGACAACAACTTCATTCCCAAGATGAGACAGATTCTTTGATTAGTAAAAATACTTTTTTCAAATGCAAAAGCACTGCGAAAGGTAACAAAACAGATTTGCCTTCTCCATTGTGATTTTCACATATTTAGGTATTATCAAACTCTGATCTATCTCAGAATTTCACCTCCTGGAAAGGAGTTTAGAATAGTCAAAGAGTCTCCTAAAGCACAAAATGAGTACAGCAGCAACCAGAGCAAAAAAGTTAATTTGTGATTCTGCCTTAGAAAGACAACAGTATTTAAGAAAGTAACAGTGGCACTCACACAACAAACAATTAAATGAGAATGAAGACATGTAAATAACCATGAAACAGAAAGTAAGGAGTGCAAAAATCGATTGGAAATTATTTTTAGGGTTCTCATAATAGAAAACACTGAAAAATGCTTTTTCTTTGGCCTACTTTATGGCTCAAGATCACGTGTTCCTAGATTGTGTGTCCTCAGTGATGAGCCCACAACTTTACAGCTTCAGAGAAAGCAAGGTTATGAACAAGGGGGCTGGGGCAGTGCCCTCAGGATCAAGGCAGAGCAGGTCCTGGGTGGGACCCAGGAAGCTGCAGCCCACCACTGGCCCACTAGGGTGACCCACGAGGGCTCCTTCCACAGCCGGCAGCGAGGTGCTGCAGCCAGCCAGCCCCACTGCATCTGCAGAAATACTCCACAGGCTTTTAAAGACCTCACAAAGACACTCTCCTTTATATGAACCCTGTTGTTCAGCTTTCTTCCACTCCAGACAACATCAACACATTCTGACAGTAAGGATGAAGTGTTTCTCAGCAGTGAAGTAAAACTTGTTTAAAAATGACAGTGAATCCCAACATTATCTTCCACTCAATCTAGTACCTATGACTTGTAGAAAAGAGAGGGCCCTTACTTGAAACATTCTAGTCTTAATACTTACTCAGAAATCAAAACATAATTACAACATTTTCCATCCTAATGTTTTAAATTCTCCACAAAATTTAAATCACTATTCAGGGGAGGAGACATCTACACTGTGATCATTAAAAAACAGGTTGATTTTAAAAATTCCTATGGAATTATTTGTACTTGAACACTTGACTTCAACACTTAAGAGAAGCAAAGGATACTCCAAGTCCATCCTTGGAATTAAAGCGATAAGCACACTTATAATACACCCACTACCACAAAGAGGATTTGTTATAAGAAACTCCACCCCTGCCCTCTTTGTACACTGTAAGAGAAAAGGAGACTTTCACCCAAGTATTGAGTAGGTGAAGGCCACTGAGGAATGTGAAGGCCAGTACTTTATACAAAGGAAACACCGGTAGGACTGTAATGCTGTTTGTCTTTAAAAGATCTTGAGTACCAGTACCCCAGCACCATACTGCAATTCCCTGGACTACCTTCTCCCCCTTCTTCTTCTTTTAAACTACTAAAATTATGCATTCCATTTAGCTTTTACCTTTCTTGCCATCATTACACTTCTATTCTGGCCTAAGTTTGTGCTGAGAATTTAAGAACTGTGCCTGCCTCCCACTGGAGAAGAGCTACATATATTCAGCAGCATGAAGAGAGAAGGAAATGTTTTCAGAAGCATCTGCCTGACTTAGGCTCACATATTTCAATTTCAAAGGTAATTGGAGCAAACAATTTCCCCACCCAAGCAGAAATGTGAGACCACAGGGCTAAGTCTGCTGGGTATATTGGAAAACCTCACCCTAAAGATCTAAGCCTAGAGGTTTAAACAGCATGGATTGCTAAAGTCACCTAACACTGAAACACAGCAAGAGGATAACCAGAAAGGTACCACTTCCAAGTGTAAGCACTAAGGAGGTTTATCAATATTTTGTGAGTACATCCAGATAAATATATAACAGTAACAAACAAACCAAACCTCTGAGCCAACAACAAAAACTGAATTACGCAGATCTCCATCTGCCTCCATCCAGCAGCAACAACCACAGCTCTCATGGTCCCAAGGGTGAGACACAGAGTGATGAAGTTTCTCCACTACACATGGTCCCACAGTCCCTGGGAGCTGTCTCCCAGGCAGGAGGATGGAGGCTGGCCAGAAGGCCTGGGGACCCCCTGAACAGAAGACAGACAGCATTAAGCTGTTTAAAAGTAGCTGAAAAGAATGAAAAGGATACAGCAGATAAGAAAATAAAGGCAGCACATTAAAGCAATTAAAATCCTGGGCAGTCAAGTGCCAGGCAGATTGATTTTGTGACCACTACCTCAGCAGGCTCATGGAAAGGTAAATAAGGAATTTTGTGAGTGCAGGCAGAGGAACCAAAGAGAATGAGGAAACAGTGGTGAAAAAGTCTCTGCATCAAGTAGGAGACTCCTACCTCAGAATGGTTTGGGCTGGAAGGAACCTTCAAAGAACACCTAGTCCAACCCCCCTGCCACAGAGAGGTGCATCAGAGGAGGGAAAAAGAGAGGCCCACAGGCAATCTGAACTCCATCTCTTGCTGTTTGCAAAAATATATTGTGATAAAACCCAGGAAATGTTTATACAGCAAAACAAACACTAAATGCTTAAGTAAACACAAATGTACAAAAAAAATCATACACATTCATATTCATGATCTGCACATACTCATCTAACTTTGAAGAATATTTGTAGCCACATTAACATTTTTAATGAAGCAGCAAAACTACTCAAGGAATGAAATAAACCAGGCACAGTCCTTCACTGCTAGCATGTTTATTCATGAGCACTGCAACAGGTTATTAGTGGATGCAGATAGCTGGCAGGAGCAAACCAGTATGTTAAAACTTGCTTCTGGCAACCCAAGAGCAAAAAATAGCAATTTTCTCCTTGCAATAGTGTAGCCAGGTCAGCAATACCTGAGATCTAAGATACTATCTGCCTCAGATAAAACTGTCTATCAAGGGTATTTAAAATTATTCTTTTATAAAACACTGGTTACAACTGAAGAGAATTTACAGGTACAGCACATGCCAGACAAGCAAGGAGCACTCCTATCAAGCACATCTAAAGGGCAAAGTGTGCTGCTCCTGCACGGTTAACACATCTATCTGGCTGCCTGAAACAAATCAGAGAGAGCTTCACCACAGAACCACCACTGAGGTGCTGGTGGCACATGAAGGGGAGCACAAATCCACCCAGGGTGGGGTAAGAACCCAGCAGCATCCCCAAGACCCCTGACCCAGCCCTTCACCCATGACACCAGCCATGGAGCATCCACACTGGGGGCAGGCACAGGGCAGGAATGCTACCCAGAGGCTTCTGGTGGGGTACTGGGACATGACCATCCACCTGACCCAGGTTTCTGTGCTGTGAAAGCACACAGCATTACAGAGAGGTCCCACAAAACCTGACTAAAAATGCAGTGTTTAATTACAAAACATATCACTAAATAAAATGTGAAATCAGAAATGAGAAAAATGGATTAAAGGAACTTGAAATGGTTTTCCAGCCCAACTCAGGTAAAGTCTATCACTGCATGAGTCTTTGTTTATAACAGAAATCACTTCAAGTCATAGCAGAGAAATTTCTTTCTCATCTGCTTGCTGGGCAAGTTCAGAAGCTGCCACTGACAGCTCCAAGGTGTAGCTCAAAAGCCAAGTCCCCAAACCAAGCTAAAGCCATCTGTGCTGTACTCCAGAAACCTGATGGGGCAGCCACCAGCCCCAACTCCAACAGCAACAAACCAGAAGTGTAATCACAAAAGCTCAAACCAGTCTTTCCATTCCCCACCCTGCAGTGGAACATATCCAAATAACCTCAGGTTTGTTGCTGTAGAAAACTAATTTTTCATCGGAAGTCACTTGCTAGAGCAGAAGTGTTCCCCTCTTCAGTTATGCTGAATGATAAACAACACCCTTCGTGTTATCCAGGAACGAGCCTCCAGCAACAACCAGAACACCCAGGAAAGCATGCAGTCTGACAGCACAGAATTTCTTACATCAAAGTGCTCCAAAGCCGCTGCTTGTACCACTCTCCACTGCAAGAGAAGGCAGGAGAGCACTCTGGACAACAAGATTTGACACAGGTAAAAACAATCTCATGTCAGAGAGCAGCTCAGGTCAAACAGAAAGACCACCTCCAGCAATGGGGACACACAGCAGTGACTGTCGGCAGAAATCCGACTGACCACCACGCAGCCTGGCTCATGGATACTGAACAAGCCTAGGGCCATAATAATCAAAATTATTATGGAGTATTTTCAGTGTTCATTTACTATGAACTGACACATTTCAGTGTAAAAATAACTGCAGGGACAATTTGTCAACGTTTGATAACCTTAGTGAACACATGAACTGCATCCTTCAACTACACGTGTCTTAATCAAAGCATGATCAGCCTTCAAGATGACGAAAAAACAAAGCGAACTGTGAAGATCGGGGGAAGCCCAGGAGAGCCACGCAGTTGCGCTGCCTGTACCGCACCCAGCGATTTGTTCACAGGGCCGGCGCAGGAAGCGCGGCCCGGGCTGACACACGCAGCACAAGTCTGGACCCAGGTCCCCACCAGACAAGGCTGCCTCCAGAGCTGCAAACCCCCAGAAGCACTCCCTGAGCGGTACGTGACGGACCGGCACTGCTCAGTCCCAGAACTGCTTTGCCTCCAACTTCGCCAGCTCCAGGATTCCCCCGGGACACAGCCCAGGAGGTTCGGAAGCCTGGCTGCGACTCCAGATACTGGGAAACATCTACCTTAATTCACGCAAATTTGCGAGCAAGCCGCCTTCTCCTGCTTACCAGCAGGACCAACTGTTGCACTCGCCTTATTTGCAGGGACAAGAAATGTTCCTGGTGTGTGTGTGGCTGCACTACACCGGGCACAAAGAGAACCGCGTTTCCATGTCACAACGTGCGAAAGGTCTCGGGAGGGCAGGCGGGAGCTCGGGCCCTGCGGGGGGACACAAGAGGGGTAGCCGGGCGGGGCACTCCAAGTTCTCGCTTCTGACACTCCAAACATTCCAACAAGCTCCCCCTAACCCCCCAGCAGAAGGGCCCGACCCGCCCAGGACGGTCACCACCGGACATTCCCCGGAGCCCCGCGTCCCACAGCCACCAGCATCCCGGGGCGGCAGCCCAGGACGGGGAACAGAGCGCTGCCCACGCAGACCTCCCCGGTGTCCGGCCGCGGTACTTACGTCGTCAAAGAGAGAGCCGACGTTGGCCGTCACCAGGAGCACCCCGGCGCCAGCCGAGGCCCCCTTCACCGCCATGGCGGCAGGCGGGCGGAAGCGCGGAACTCGGCCGGCGGCGCTGCGGGGAGCCCGGGGGCGGGAGCGGGGCGCTGCGGGGAGCGGGGCGCCTGGCCCGCCCGGTCAGCGCGGGCGGGCGGCCGGCGGCGAGTCCTGCCGGCGCGGGCAGCCCGCAGACATCCGCGCCGCGGCGGGCCGGCCGCCCAGCAGCTGCTGCGGGGCCGCGGCTCTCAGCGCTCGCCCGCCTCTGCCGCCACCCTCGTCGTGGTCACGCTGCTGCCGGGACGGCTCCCGCCGGCGGAGGCTGGCGCCGGGCCGCGGCGCATGGCAGGTCGGCGGGGCGGGGCTGCGCGGCCGGGCGGTGCGGGGCCGGGCGCTCTACGCTGCTGCTGCCGCTGCCGCCGCTCCCGGCTCTGGCGGCGGCGGGCGGGACGGGCCAGGGCTCTGCGCCCGTAACGTCACGGCCGTACCGGGCCTCTCTTAAAAGGGCAACGCCACCCTGGGGGGCGGGGGGGGGGGGCCACCTCCCAGCTGGGGCGCAGGGGGAGTGCTTTCCCCCCACCCCCCAAGGGGAAACCCCCGGCTGCCCGCCCCGGGCGGCGGCTCAGCAAGCTCCGAAGGACCTTACACCGGGGCGCGGGGGTCTCCGCACCCGAAAAAGACCCCGGCGGAGTCTCAGCCGG
The DNA here is from genome assembly GCF_003957555.1 of Calypte anna. Classification (NCBI taxonomy): domain Eukaryota; kingdom Metazoa; phylum Chordata; class Aves; order Apodiformes; family Trochilidae; genus Calypte; species Calypte anna. The sequence continues at coordinate 35,156,638 of NC_044252.1, read as the reverse complement.
CGGAGCAGGGGTCCCGGGATGGCCCGTGCCGAGCGGCGGGGCAGCGCAGTGACCGGTGCCCGACCCCCTCGGGGGGGGTAGCGGCCCCGCGGCTCCTGCAGAGACGAGCAGCCGGTCGGTGCGGGGCTGCCACCAGCACCACCGGTATATCGTGGCTGATGACACCAAGACCCGCGGAAGAAGGCGGTGTCACAGTGTCACCGGGTGTCCCGTCTGGGGACGTGTCCAGGGGTACAGAGTGGAGGGAACAGGGAGTGGAGTCACCCCTCAGAGAAAGCGGTAAACCCAAAACAGCTTCACACCAACCTGAGGGGAAAACAAGATATAGAGGCAGATCTGGGATCCTGTGGCACAGGTGGAGGTAGCAAAGAGTGCCCAGGGGGCGACACGCCCTGTGGTAGAGGAGAGAAGGGAAAACACTGAGGACTGAGACATCGGTAGACGCCACACCGACGCGAAAAAGCCCCAAATCTCCCACAAAGGCCTTCAGGTGTGGTTAATGCAAAAATTATTACCTTTTGCATTGCAACTGGTAAAGCGCGCTATTGGTCAGCTAACGAATCTCTCCCAAATTACTCAGGCAAACGAGCTCAGCTGTTCACGATTACTGTCAAGGGGTTTCAGGTGCGACGGACAGTTTCCAAGGCAGGATGGTGTCAGGCAAACAAGGTACTGACACACAGGTGATACAGCTGACGTCAGGGAAGATACTAGGCTACGGGATTTTCGCAGCTTTAAGGAAAAAGAAATTAAAAAGAGCTAAGTAAAGTCAGCCCTCAGTTATACTATTGTTCATACCATCATGACACTAGAAATTTTAAGCTGAATACCAAGGGAAAATATCTGAAATTTCTACCAACATAAGGACAACTTCACTCCCCTAAAAAAGTAACTCATGAAGTAAAGCACCAAAGAGATTCAAACTGTAAACCTAATGGAAAACAAGCTGACCGTACTTCATTGCACCTCTTTTACCCAGGAGCATCCAAGGGATGTTTTACTTGTTATGGGCAGTCAGGCTGCCTCTGCCTGCAGCTGGAGGGGAGATTAAGCCCATGGCTGTAGAAGGGGCATGCAGGGACCAGATCCCCAACCCTCGGTTCAGGTTGGTTCCTCCCATACCTGCTGCTTAGGTTCCACCAAAGTGTCAAAAAGACAAAATTATTCTCACTATTTGCTAGTAAAAATAAATACTGTCAAATCCTACTGGCCTGGGGAAGGATCGACTTCATGGTCCCATAGTGCTATTCCCCAGGTGACAGTAGTATGTTGCATCTACAGATAAACATGGGTGAAGGACCAGGTCAACCAACCTGCAACAGGAGGTGGACATTTCCAGCAAGACTGAGCTGGATGAATCCTCAAAGTCTCTCAAAGAGCTGTGGCATTCTGCACTGCATACAAATCCAGTGCAGTGTGTGTTCATGCCCAGAGATACTCTGTACTATCCTGGACAATTTCTTCTTAGATTTTGTGCAGTTCCCAAGACAACAATTGCATAAAGTTTCACTGTAGGCACTGTACTCTTACCTGGGTGAAGGCATCAGAGGTATCACAGATGAGCTGATCACACATACCGTCCTGATACATCTTGACATGTTCCCACATGAGAAAAAATAAAATAGAGTGAGAGAAAGAGGAGGGAGGAAACATTCAGTGGTGTGTGTTTTTGGCACACAAACCTTACAAATTTCAGCCCAGAGTGATTACATCTAAGTCAGAGTATGCTGGAGGAAGCTGTGTCAAATTACACACAGCTGGAAAGGCATCCTGAGCCATATGGCATCCAGGTGAAAAGTTTGGCAGTGTTCAAGAGCAGGAAACGAGAATAGGAAGTGGCTGCAGACCACAAGAAGTTACTTGTACAAAACCCAGGCAATCACTAGGCAGATGAATTTTGCCAATTTCTTTGGCAGGGGAAGTACTACAGCATGAAAATGTCACAACCGCATAGAAGTAAAACGATGACTGACCAATGGCTGAGCTAGTGTCTGTGAAACCCAGGCCCTCTCCAAGGAGAGTGGTGAATCAAACATGGGAAAACATCAACATAAAATGGAGCAACATATAGAAAGCATTTTCAAAAGAATTCCTGTCTCCCAATAAGGGATTATAATAAAAACCATTTTCAAAAGCAAGAATTGCTGAACATCAGTTGAGGTGTAATGGTATCTCAGACCTGTGGGGGTGTGTGTGGAGCTGCCAGCCAAGCAGAAGGCACAGGTCTCTGGAGGACAGAACAGGGGACAGGAAACAGCCTGGAACCAAGTGTGCACCTGGTCTCAGCCATGGTTGCATCAGCTCCATCAGAGAGCCACAGCAGTGTTTCAGCAGATGCATAACTCAGACTACACTGTTTCATCCAAACTGCAGCCAGTTTTTTCCATTTTCACCAGGGTCAGAATTAATTTGTCCCACCAACTAGCAATATGCCATTATTAATACATGCTCCTGATTAAAAGAAAAAAAAAGCAAGGAATGCTTGAAGCACTACGTCCAAACTCAGTTGTAGGAACCCAGTACAAATACTAATGGAAGATGCTCGTTGCCAGCCCCTTTGCAGAGCACGGGTGGTGTAGAGGGGACATGAGCTAATTTTGCACAGGTAAATTGAGCACAGATGATACTTGGTAAAATCAGATGAACAAGATCTATACCTGTGCTATGTGGGAAAAAAACAGGAAGGGCAAATCTATATTCAAATATAAAAGTTTGCCAGTGTCAATGATGGAAGAGTAGCAGGTAAAAACATGCTGAAGTCTGTTATGTGAGATCTGACACGAATGTTAAACCACAGTGAGTGCTGTTGAGCTGATGAGGCTTAATTTTGCTCCCACAATTGCAATGGATAACTTTTAAGAGGAGATGTTACAGTACAGTGATGGGGAAGTAGGAATAAGTATGACAGTGCCTCTTTGCATCCTGCCCAGTGAGCAGGAGCTGTCAGTGCCTTCAGATGTGTCCACACAAGCACTGGTTCCAGCTCCAGAGTTCCCAGCTCTGACCCCTGGGCCAAGTCCAGTTGGCTGAAGGTGCAGGTGCAGATCTGATCATTTCTCTTCCTCCCATGCACAGAGATGGAAGGCTGATTTGGGTTGATCTGTGTTGTTATTGTAAGGAAAACACCACTAATAGCTAAGGCTGCCTAACGTTTTCTGTGACCACTCCTGGGCTTCCAGCACTTGTAACCCAGACAGTGTAGTCTGAATATTTTCAGTCTTGGTGGGAAGGACTCCCTGTCCACTGCAAAAGGATAATGGAGGAAACACTCATCCTCTGGTTATACAATTCCTCTATAATCATATTTGACTGATTTTCATCACTGTCTTCATGGCTTCACTAATTGGCTTATGCTTTTATTAGAAAGATCTTTATGAAAAGCTTTCTATACTGGCAGGAAAAACAACAAAAATCCTCAACTATATTAGATTAAAACCCTTAAATGCAATATAATCTTTTGCTGCCTGAAAGCTCTTTTATAACCCTAGGGGATGGACTCTCTTCTTCTCAGAGATGGGTCTTAGTGGGTTTGGTAAGCCTATCCCAGAGGCTGATTAAATGGGCCATTTTGTACTTTGTAGACTGCAAAACAAAACTTGAAGGGAACCATCTCAGAGTTTCCACCACCTCCTCTTAGTTCACACTTTGGATCTTTTGGAAGTGAGGAAGAGTCCCATGAGCAGCTGCTCCCTGAAGGTACTTTGTTCCTGGAGGCACAGGAACCCTTGGTGGAAATCCCCAGATGTGCAGACCCCGAGGTGCTCCTGGCTAATGAATGTGGCTCAGGCTCAGGCAGACTGCAGAGCACTGTGTGAGGTACATGTCCTTTGCTTACTTTTGACTCATTTGAAATCCTTCTGAACTGGATACACCTCCAGTTATATTTCTCAACAGAAATGGATCACTCTCCATTGTGGGATATTTTCTGCATTGCAATGAAAATTCATAGTCTATAGCTGCTGCAATGTTTTCCTACCAGTTTTTTCTATCTTTGATGTTTAGATGAGAACAATAGAAATAAATAAATGTGTGAAACATGGTTACTGAACTTGTTAATTAAGAAAATTTCCAGGTGCACCATTATGTTTTCCAGTGTACCTGAAATGGTTTTAATGTTGCTGCTCTCATGTTTTTGTAGGAAGATTGTTTTGCAGCAAAGACAACGAACGTGCTCCTATGCAGTGAGCAGAGCATTATTTAATTTATGTTAAGCACAGAGATGTAGGAGTAAATCAGAACAGAAAGGATATGCAGGCTAACAGCTTCAGCCTCTGCTGCTGCTCCTCTGCAGCTCAGGGGTGGATGCTGGCCAGTGAGAAATGTCTGCTCAGCTGCAGAAGATGCTCAGCACCACCGCTGAGGAAAGTGCTGTGAGTGAAGTTTGCACCTTTGCCACCACCTCAGTATTTGTCACTGTGCAGTTACAAAGTCCACCAGCCATAAGAATCTTAAAGAACAGGACTAGGCATGGAAATAAAACTTAGCAGCTCCTTTAATAGCACTTGCCTGCACTGTTTTCTCTGTGTTATTTCAAGATTCCAGTGCTCTCTATAAAATATCACTGAATGTTCCAATGTTTGTGAGAACATGTACCACAGGAAAACAGTAGCATAAACCAGAGACTTCAACTTTTGTTTCACATTTATTCCTTTAGCACTGTTTGGGTTTTGTGCAGCACCTTTTACATTCATAAAATGATTTGCGGATGTTTAGAAAGCAATAATAAATCTTTTTGCTATGAAAGTTAGCATCAACTGGTTTATATGGGATTCAGATATGTACGCCAACATTCTGTAAGAAAAAAGGTTATTTGTAATCAAAGTATATACACTGAAAATAAAACACAGAAAGAAAAATTTTAAAATAGCGAGTGTTCCTGAGCATATTTTATTTCTTAGTATTTGTTTTCTGCTTATCACACTGGGTTAACAGTGTCAGCCTCTTCAAGACCCACATACCACACGCTAGGTTCTGCCATGTGCAGCTGTTTTAGGACTGGTCCAGGAAAAATAAACCAGGAGTGATACTACAGCCCTGTCAGCCCTTTCCACTCCAAGGTGTGAGGTCAGGCTTGGTGAGTCTGTGGTGAACACAGCCAGTTCAAATGCTACATGTGCAATGGCAAAAATACATGTTGAGCTCTGCAAAAGCAGAGCCTCTCTTTTTCAGGGCAACTGACAGAAAAGGCACATTTCTCTGAGGAAAAAATAAAATAGGAACCGTCCCTATTCAATGGAACTGCAAATAGAAAATGCTTCAGATGTAGAGAAATGCATTTCTGTTAATTATAAAAAACAGAAGAAGCAACCACCTGAATTTTTCTATTTTAATACACTCTTGTTTGGGGAAGATGGGTGTGATGAGCACAGATGTGGTTTGGTGCTGGCAGTGGGCTCAGGGGGCTGTGCCCATGGGTGCTGGGTGGTGCCATGGTGGCTCTGTACTGGGGCAGCCCCCCTGGTGCCATTCCCACAACAGCTTCACTGCAGTGTGTTGGAGCTGAACAAAACAGCTGTTGAAAATCTGTATGTTGATGTGACAAACTGACCAAAATAAAGAGCTCTCTCCACATCTCTCAGAGAGGCACAGCTGTACAATGTCAGGGGAGTGACTCCTTTTAGCATCATAGAGCTGCTGACCGACCTTGTGCCAAAAGTATCCTGAAGGAGGAGAGATGTGCACAATTTTTAGTTCACCATGGACATGATCAGCTGTGCTGGCTTTATTTGATAAACAGGAGAGGAAGTTAATCAACCTGGTCTCCCCCCAGTCCTTCCCTCCTGACTGTGTGCCAGCTGAGGCCAGTCCAACTGCACAGCACCCTGTCCTCTGGCACTTGGGTGTTGATGGTATTTACATAGTGACCAGGGGACATATTTGTCACTTTGGAAGCTACAGAAAAGTGATCAAAATCCACTGCCACTCAGCCTGGGCCATCACTATGCTCAATCATTGCACATTGTGATCCACAGCTCTCAGACTGCAGTTGGGTCCCTTCTCCCCTCTGCATCCCTGCTGCTCCCATTCTCCCCAGTCTTGACCCTCCAGATGTATTTCCAGCACAGCATTTGTTGGGTGAGCACTGCTGGGGGCTCAGCTGTGAGCTGCAGGCAGAGGTTTCTCCATTGCTGTGTCACCTGCAGCCTAATGTACATTCTTTTAGGCTGATGGCTAATTACACCGTTCATTAAAGCTGAACTCTGCCATTATGCTGACATTTTTCCTTTCAGGCATTCCACTAGTGTTCTCACAGCAGCATTAGAGCTGGCATAAATATCTGGTGGCTTTTTAAACTCTGAGTGACTTGGTAATGTTGTATCACACACATTTCCAAATTAAACAACTGAATTCCTATAATAACTTAGATTTCTTTCAAGTTTGTTCTTTTAGTGTTTGTCACTCAACAAATAAAGAACAAACTTAAAAGATAATTTTGTCCTTGCTAAAATTAAGCCAAACTGAGTATTACTGTAGAAGCTAAACAACTGCCCTCTCCACAAATTGAGTTTGCAACTTCTGCTTTTAGCCTTTTTGCAGAATATTTTTTGTACAGTCTTTTGCCTCTTTGCATTTCTCAGATGTATCCTCTTCCCATAGCTCTTCCCCTTATGAGGATTCAGCTCTGGATAGATCCATCTGGTTTGCTCTCCCAGTGCCAAGGGCCATCCAAATATTTACTTCTGTACAGCTCATAAACAGTCATACTTCAGAAGCACTTCTTCAGAAATCCTACGGACTTTATGTTTTGTGGTATTTCCTCTAGAATTGGCACTTATCTCTGCCTGGAAGAGGTCCTGACAGCTGTGCTTTGCCTGGTCCTGGCCCTTTGGAAGGGGAGCCAGGTAGGAGGACAGTGCCCTGGGAATTCCCGCACCCCATTCCCAGCATTGTTTGAATGCTGGGGCAGGAAGCCATGTTCTGAACAACAGGAATTGGGAAAGGTTGGGCTTGTTGCACTGGAAAGCTGCAACACCATCTATTTATGCCCTTGAAACATAGCTTGGGTGGTAATTTATTCCAATAAGGCAACAAATACAGCAGCTACCATGGTGGCTTCCTGTTAACCTGGTGCTCCAAAAGACAAGGTGAGAACACTCAGTGGATTCTACTGAACAGCTCTCAAAGAGTGGCTTAGGGGATGATGAGAAAACATGCAGATCTGCTGGTCAATATCAGTCCTTCATTTTCATATAAATTGGTAACAAAAGAATCCAAAAGACCACAGCATCATGAGATCAGTGTGGAAAGAAGTAAGAGGAGAAATCACAGCTTGTTGAGCATGGACATGCCCATAAAATAGGTACTGCAATACATGCAATTGCATAGAATGCTTTGTATTTACTAGACTGCCAATTTGCAGCTGGTAGAACAAATATTCCCCTAAAACCAAAGGAAAAGCCAGCAAAGCTCAGAGGAGCTGTGGGCTGAGTGGTGGCAGCCTGAGAGAATCAATGATTGACACTAAGCAATCACATAACAAAAATTTTAAAAAATCCCATCCCAGAGGGTCATTAATTTTCATCACAAGAAGGATTACCCATTCCCTGGTCATTTTACATTGTTGAATTGTTTCTGGGTGCCCACAGAGGGCTGTCAGGGTGTTTTGTTTGATGCTGTGAGGAGCCATGCCCCGGTGGCAGCAGCAGCGCTGGTGAGCCCAGCCCAGCCCAAATCAGAGCAACCAGGGCAGAAGATGGTGCCACTGGGGATCCCAGCACCCCAGAGGTCCAGACAGCTCCATGGAGCTGCCCCAGCTCCTTCTCCAGGCATTTTCTCAGTGGGCCAGCACTTGGTGACTGTAGCTTTGCTGGTTTCACAGCAAACAGCTCATAGAGGGATCTCAGGCTGGGAAGAGATTAATTTATAATTTAAGGCCCTTAATGTTTCTCAGGATCAGATTTCTTTTAAGCAAGGAGTATGATGTAATTTGGGTGTGTGTCTCTGTGATTAGGCCAATCCTGCTGTCTCTGGAGGGCTCCTAACCCTTCACTGCCCAAGATGAACTATCAGGTATCCCAGCATAATAAATCCTGGTCTTTTTCTACACCCAGATTTTTCTTGAAAAACAGTTTTGCCCAGATCTGTTAAGCAAACCTCAATCACTGGGTATTACTGCAGAGTAGTGGTAAGGACAGAGGGACAGGCTGTGCCTCCTCCTTGGGCTTTGGCATCAGCTGGATGGTTCTCAGGATGAGCTTGCCCACAGCTCCTGCAGGAGATGCTGGAGGAAGCCATGAGGTCTGGGCCAGTTACAGAAGGGGCTGCCAATGTGCATGCTCGTCTTCTCCATGCCTCTGTGATCCGCCCATGGGCTGGTATAAAAAGACAAACACCATCTGTCCTGACATAGTGCCGAACAAGGACCTCACGTAGTGCACACCCCATGGATTACACAGCCCATTGCCTTTACACCCTTTTTTCCACCATGCTATGGGGCTGGGACAGACAAGGAGTTGAGGACAAGAACTTTTTCTTAACTGAATTACACAAGAAGTAATAGTTTTCAATATCATTGCTGCAAAAAGTCTATTACCTAATCACCCAGCATTAAAGAAATAGATTAATACTGTGTCTGTTCTCACAGGACCATAGATATTTTTATGGGATATGGTATTATAATAAAAATTCCCTAGACTTCAGCTTAATCTAGAAAACTCATTAAATAGATTGAATACACTATGGAATTCTATATAGAAATGTTATTGTTAAATGGGGACCATCATTTTCTGCCTTTTTTGCCCAATCATTTTAATTTTGTAGCATATTTCACAGTGTGGATGAGTTAGAAACAGAACTCAACTGATGCAGGCTTTAAAGCTCACTGACCTCTGTGCTTTGCTATATGAGAAGATGGGAGGCAAGGGATCATAGTTTATAACTTCACTGATGAAGATGAGCTTAGAAGAGCAGAAGATCAAGCTGTAACTAGGTGAGGTTTCAGATTCTCAGACAAGGCCATATTATAAAGTCCAAACCATGGCCCAGCCCAGGGGTCACCCCAGCACTGCTCTGCTCCTTTGGCTATAATAGATGGTAACATGCATAAAGCTTTACATTAAGAGCAGGAGGCATCACCGTGAGGACCAGCTTGAGAATCTCAAAGAAATTCTTCCAGGACCTGAGGCTTATCACAAATTCCACTGTCCTTCTACAGAAGGTACATTCCTAAAGCAAATCTTGCTCTCCTGGGTACTAACATACACCATATAGATGTTAAAACATTGCACACAACAAGACAATTCCACCAAGATAAATAAATTCAGTGACAACAGTTAATCCCCTCACTAACAGCACAACAGGGAATCAGTCCTGAAATATTAGTGCCCATACCGTGGCACCTATTAAGAAGTTGGTTTTTTTCCCCTGCTTTTAAAACTACTGATGAAAACATTTCTTATTCAGCAGTCCAGCTCAAAGTCACTGCACACACTGTGATTCAGTTGTTAGGGATGCGTTTGCATTGGGAATGTTTCCAGGCTACACTTGAAAGTACTGGAATTACTGAGACACTGTAAGAAGCAGTAAATTCAGGTCATGGTGGCTTTTTAGGGTTGTATCCATACAGAATACTTCTGAAGGAAAACGAAACTGTCCTACAAGTCAGCGTGATTGTTTTCAAGCAACATGTGGAAGTAATAGGCTCAAAACCAAGTTAGCATAAACTCTCCTGATTGCAGATAAGCAACAGTGCACTGAATGAAGTGACTACATGGCTCCTGCAACCCCTTGGACACCACTTGTGTTTAAAAATAAGACATTTGGTTAGCTTGTCTCTACATCACTAGTGAAAGTGAAAAGCATTCCTGTTTCAGAGGAGCTGGCTCCCCACACTGAGGAAGGAGGACGGTGAGCAGGCAACCCAGGGCTCAAGCAGAGGGGAAGAAGAGGGATCCGAAAGGCTGAGGCTCCTCCTTCCCAGCCAAGTAATGGAAAAACAATGTAAGAATTCCAACGTCTGAATAAATATGTGCCCTATGACCTTAATCCCCTAGGAACTGAAAAACATTCAGAGTCAGATAAAAATAGTAACCCCTGTACGTTGCTGAGGGAGAACAGTCCTGCTTCCAGCTAATTAGCTGAATCCTGTTAATAGGAGGGGGCTGGGCAGCCATGGGGAAGTCTTTGGGAGAGGGATGAGAACTGCAGAAGATGAAGGGAGGGCAGATGCAGATGGCGAGGGGTTGAGTGCTGTGGAAGGGGTTTCCTCACCACATCCCATGCCGTGTCACTGGGTGACATGCTTGGAAGAATACCCACCAGAACCATCCCTGGGGAGATGGCAGCTGCTGGACTAGCCCCAGAAAACTCCTCCCAGCAAGAGTTCAGACCTGGCCTGCCTGTGAGCTTGTGTGGGAACCCTCAGCGAGGCAGCAAGGATGTCTTTATTAAAAACAAAACATAAAAGAGAATTACAATGAACCTGACAGCAAATGTCAATGAACTGTTCAGGTTCAGTTGCACCATTTTATTTACAGTACTATAGCCGAACAGTGTGCCAATGATTAACTATTTAGCCAAGCCACAGAGGAGACAATATATGGCTTCAAACAGCATTCACAAATGTTTGTTTTGATTCTGAATGACTGTTTCATTAGTCAGCACTGGTTTTCCTTTACTGTTGCCTATTTGCAAACATTCACATCAGCTGAGTGTTGCATGGTGTATGTCTTAGTCACACTACACCTGCCTACATACGCAAAGGTTAACACTGGTGCACAGCCAGGAGCCCTCTGTAAGTTATATCTTCTATTTAATATTTTAAATTTTTCCAGCCAAAGAAAAACTCCCTTGTCAGAGAGCAGAAGCCATACAGGTGATCTCAGTGGCTCACAACTCCTCACTGCTGGGCATTCTGGAGCCAGCTCAGATGCTGTTTGTGTCAAAAGCAGTAGGTAGAAGGGTGGTTCACCTGAGCACCACAAGGGTGGCTGGGGCAGGGCAGGGGATGGGCAGCAGAGCTCCCTCTTTGCCCCTGACTCTGACTGGAGGCAGATCAGCTGCTCCTGAGGCCCTGGCAGCCTCTTCATCTATCAAGCATAACCCAACAGGTTGTGCCACAGGTGCACCCTGCCAGCAATCTGGGCTTAAATTTTAGCTGAAGCACTCACACATTACCATTCCAGGGCGAGGAATTAGTTTGGCAAAGATTTCACTTCTGGTGCATTTACATCACATTTCTGCAGAATTGCTGCAGATATTTCCTTCTGAAATGGCCTGCTGAGCCATCAGAACAATTTCCATGCTAGCAGAAGGAAAGGCTGCTGTGCCCAGTGTGCTGAAAGGCTGTGAGCCCTTATGCTCTTCAAAATCAGACCCAGTGCTTCCTGCAGCACCAAGCCAGGGCTTTGATGGCAGCAGCCTTGCTCCAGAGGCTGCTCAGGGAAATACTATAGAGCTTATGCTGCAGCTCACCTCAGGGCACCTGGGCAGCTGTGTAGCATTGTGCAGCCACAAAAACTTCCATGTGTACTGTGTGTACTGTATTACCTTGCAGCTGGAAGGCAGCACTCTGTGGCATGGACCCCAGAGCCCCATGGTGTGATGTTTTTAGAGAATGCAAAGCTCCCTCAGCAAATGCTGCTTTTGCAGTTGCCACAACATGCCATAGCTGTGGGGGTCCTCAAACAGGGGCCACCTGCAACCATTCCATGGCATCACGGCACCAAGAAGTTAGTGCCCTTCTTATGTGGTTTGGTTTTCAAAGACATATTTGGAAGCATCACTTAACTTGGTGGCACAAAAAAGAAACATGCATTTAACTTACGTTTTATGCAGTGCACTTTTTACAGACCAAAACCTGTGACGGGCTGCTAGTTACCAAACCAGAGAATTTTCTCAGATTACTGTATTTCACACTGTTACTGAGATTGAAGCAATACATTTTCATACTGTAAAAAAGCTGTCTAAGAACAGAGTTAATTTCATGCCACCTCAAGCTTTAAAACCTGAGTAATTTTTATCCCTAGAGTAATATAAAAATCGTGCTGGCAATAGTGGAAGACCCAGAGGCTTGATGAGATGGCTCTTCCCAGCACTGCAGGAACAGTGAGGAGATGTGCTGGGGCACCTATAGAGACTTCCCATGTGGATGCATTGCTAGAGAGCAAGAGAACATGCCAAGGTGAAAACCTCTCTCGTTGAATTTCAAGTTCTCTAAAGAGTTAACTTTTTCTTCCTCTCTCTCTCCCACTACCATTACAGAGCTGGTTTATTTGGAGTAAGAGCTTTTCCCTAGAAGGAGGCAGAGTTACTGGGAAGCACACTATCAGGGGAAGTCTTGAAACCAAGTGTGTGATTTCTATTCACAAATGCAGACTGGCCAAAGCCTCACAATAAATGTTAAGCATAGTTTGGTGAGGTGCAATTGCAAAAGCAGCTTCCTGCCAACAGGATTTTCCACCTCAGACTACTTCAAATACTACAATAGCAATAAAATTAACAAATATAAAACCTCGTAAATAACTTTTTAAAGTTTATTCATTATCTGAGCTGTGCACTACACTTGCTAGTGCAGTATCTGGAGGAGACTGTGGGCAGCAGCTTGGCTCACCACACCACCACAGCTCTGGTGGGCTCAGGCAGGAGACTGCCTGCAAGAGGTACAGGCAGGAGCAGGGATGGCAGCACTGCTCTTTCCTTCCCTCTGATCTAAGATGTGGAAGCAGACAGCTAGGAAGAACAAGAGATGGAGTAACTCCATCTGTTCTAAATACAATAATCAGAAGAAAAGTTGATATGAGGACACAATTCCCTTAACTGTAAATACAGACAATTATTCAGAATAACCTCTTGCCCAAACAGATGCAGGTACCTCTGCTGGGTTCCCAGCCTGGCCTGGACCAGGGGATCCTTCTCTCTTTTCAGGCAGCTGATGGAAAGCTGCTGACCCTGGGACCTGCAGAGGAGCATCCCCACCCCCCAGGAGCACTTTGGCTTCTGAAAGCCCAGTGCCCACCTTGGGGGCTGAAGGATGAACAATGGAGGGGCATCTCCAATCTTTTTTTCCAACACCGGTGACTTTTTGTTCTCATTTTAACTAATTTGATTTTCTTCCTTCAGGAGCTGTTTGAAACCCAGGAAAAGAACTGAGCTAGAGACCACCTCTGGGTCTCTTTCTCCTCTTACATAAGCCTGTTAAAATCAGTAATTGCACCATTAAAGGGAATGGATTTGTATCAGAATAAAACCAGTGTGAGCAGCAAGAGAATTGGCTGTTTTGGATATAAATTTATGAATGTCATTTGAAGGCTCTCTGGGAGCATAATTAGAAACATGAAGTCCTGGGATGTCTTCCTTCCTTTTTAATCCAAAACCACTTTTAAGAGCTGCTGCCAGCTTGAAAAGTGGTTATTAAAAGACAAACAATTCAAGACCGTTTGGAGAACAATGCAGCCTACTAAGTTTCTCTGCAAACTGTGCAGTTTGGGCTTTTTTTTTTTTTTTTTTTTTCTGTGGTGATTGCTGGAACATAACGGGATGTCAGGAGAGTTAAATAGAATCTCTCTCATGCTAGTTTTATTCAAGGCAAAAGATACTTTTGCTTTTTGCAGCAAAGCTAACTGCAAAATTCTCGGATGGAGGTAGGCTTTTAACATTCATACCATCCCTTTAAGCACTGGCACTTCTTAAGAGTATATAAAACACCCTGGCAAGAGCTTGTTCCTGTTACATTATCTAGGGAAAATAAATCAAGCATAGAGAGGAAACCTAATTCATCCAAGCCATTATTTTCAAATAATGCTTTTCTGCCTTGATAAATAATATTTCCCTTTGGGAAGAGCAATAGGGAAGCAAGTGCGAAGAGCAGCTACATGGCTGGAGGTTGCTCACCCTACAGAGACATGGACACACTGAGAGCTCTTCAAGGGCAGCTGGGATGGATATTTGTCCATGTCTGAGCCAGCTTTCCCTTCTCCAGGAGAACTTGCACAGTGACATATAAGCGGACCCAGTCTCCTCTCTCCAAGCATAAAGCATATCTTCTCTGTTTCCTATCCTAGAAAGGTTAATGTTGATGTTTTAGGGAAACACTCTAAGTTGGAGGATTTCCTTTTCAATCTTTAATTCTGAGGTTTCTCAGGATCCTGGAGATGGGGTATTTGGTACTGTCAAAGTAAGACCAGTAACATCCTCCTGCACAGGTCCTAAACCCTACAGCTACTTTCTCCAAGTCTGTCAGTAAGTATTTATGACTTGGACTGAGCTTCAGAGATCTGTGCAATGAGCATGCAGCATGGCTGAAACATCACCATTTAAGAGCAGCTCTTGGCTGGTGACCTCTTAGGAATCCCTATGGCCCAAAATTAGTAGCCAAGAAGTAAATAATGTATTTTGCCAGCCATAACAGACAATATACAGTGGAAAAAAATACAAGAAGAGATGAGAGGAAAGATTGTTGGAATGGGAAGTAACCATTGCTCTTACTGTGAAGAACTAAAACTGTCTGGTCCCCAGTTTACAGAAAGTATAGCACAAGGCACTCAGAAGTCTTTTCTGTAGCTGTTGGCTACTTCTGCCACTCGGCATCTTCTCCACATGATCATCCATTCACTTTTTTTTTTTTTTTTTTTTTTAAATCTCTACAGAATTTATGTATGAACCTTTGAAGAACTGTGGAAACAAACTGTGACTCTTTCTCTGGCATAAGTCCCTCTGGCATTTGAGTACAATGTGCTCTTTTGGGACAGTAGTGATTGTTTCAGCCTCATCAGAAGCTGGCCTCCAAGAAAAGAAAAACTGAAAATGAGAAATGCCAACACAGTCATCTTCACCCAAACGCAAAGGAGCCCTTAGGTCGCAGTCTAACCCAAGACATGCAGGAGTCACACAACACCTGTCCTGAGTGCACAGCCTAGGAGCATGGTGGAGAATTCATTCTGTGTTCCCTCATGATGAAATCACCTCCAGCACCTGGTGGCATGGCCAGGAGCAGAGGGGGAGTGGGTAGATCAGAGTCGCATGCCCTGCAGGTGTTCAACGATAGCAGCTCTCATGGGTCAACTAGGGATTAGGGGCTTTAAAACACAGCTCAATGCTTTTCAAGTGCCTGGTGATGCTCTGTGTGTCCCAGAAGCCAAGATGAGGGGCTTTGCAGCCTCCCCCTAGGACTCAGGGAAGATGTCACTGTCCTTGCCCTGTGAGTGAAGAGGTCACTCCGCGTTAGGAAACCAGCACCAACCCAATGACTACTTCTCCCCCTGAAATCCAATGAAATGCCAAGAACCTGCAGCACATAGAGAAGGACACCTGGCTCCAGGGATGCCAGAGGTGGGGCTGGGACCACAGGGCAGCCAAAGGGGCCCTAGGGTGCAGGGGGAATGACCCCCCCCCCCATGGACCTGCAGAGAGACAGGCTGAGCACAGGCACCCCTAGAGAGCCTGGCCTGCAGGGAGGGGAGGGTGGCAACCCCACTTGGATGTCTGCCTCCAGCTGATAAATAACGTAACTGAAGGGAAAAGAGAGGAAAGCCAAGGGAAATAATGAGTCATGACTTGGCAGCTGAACCAGTGCCATCCCAGCCCTCAGCTTCCCCGCAGAACCGGTTGGAGCTGTGCAAACCGTAGCTCCGTGCTGCTGGTTCCTCCTGCCCACCAGGAGCTGCAGAGGGACATCCCAGGAGCTGGAGGGCTCTCCTTCTCTGGGCAGGGGAGGGATGGCCCAAACAGGCACTGTGCTGCTCTCCAAGAGCATTGCAGACTGGTGGTGTTTGCTGTGACCCATGGTGACCTCAGCTTTAACTGGATTTCTAGTACAACAGAAATTAATGCCAGACTCTGGCAGTCTGGACAGGGTGATCTGGTGTCCTGTTGGTGAAATTGCCTGATTTAAGACAAGCAACAGACTGTGTTCCCATGTAGAGTCTAACAAAAAGTTTTCCTGGATGTTCTAATACACCGCAGTGCTTGTGAACATCAGGAAACAGACAGAGGACAAGCTGTACTGAAAAAGGAGAGCAAAGTGAAATCCCCTCTGAAACAATGCCCATCTCCTTGCAAGGAGTCACAAACTGCACCAAAGCTGATTTCTAGCTCAAGCATCACTGCACTTTAATGTGGACAATCTTCAGCACTACACATTTATTCCAAAAAAACATACTTAGTGCAACTTTGGTTTTGTTCTATCATTGAGGTGAATTAAGTGTAATAGGAAGCATCAGCTCCTATTTTATCATGCCTGATAGACCATGGTATTCTCTATCTCCTGGAAGATGCTCTCCTCCTCAACTCCCACTAGATCCAGCTAAAAATAGCTAATCTAAATCACATTCTCTCAGGCAAGAGTGCTCTTCATCACTCAGGATTTGCCCCACCATGAGAAAAAACAGCTACTAGCCCAGCACGGTGGAAGGACTCCGTGGGTCCCAGGAGGGTGCAGTGAAGAAGCCCCCGTTTGCCCAAGCCATACGTGCTGTCACCAGTGCTCCCCATTTGCTAAATGTGTTTTGCTTGTTGTTACCCATCCTTGGGATGAATACCACAGTGTTGGGTTTTTCCTCATTTTTGAGCTAAGTGTGGGCTGAAAGAGCCTGGAAAACCTCGGGAGAGAAAACAGAGGAAACTTGAACAAACAGATTTGCATAGAAGGCTTGGCACAGCTGCAGAAAGTTGTGTGAGCCTTTGCTTTGCAGCCAGAAAACATCAATTATGGGGCCAGGACATTTCCCAAATAGTAGCAATTTGCTAGGAAGAGCTTCCTTCATGTCCCTTGGACTTTTCCTTACCCATAAGTGCCCAGGTAGCCAAGAAGGCCAACGGCATCCTGGCCTGCATAAGGAACAGTGTGGCCAGCAGGTCCAAGGAAGTGATTCTGCCCCTGTGCTCAGCCCTGATGAGGCCACAGCTTGAGTCCTGTGTCCAGTTCTGGGCCCCTCAGCTCAGGAAGGAGATTGAGGTGCTGGAGCAGGTCCAGAGAAGAGCAAGGAGGCTGTGAAGGGATCCAGCAGAATTGCTGTGAGGAAGGGCTGAGGGAGCTGGGGGTGTTGAGGCTGGAGTAGAGGAGGCTCAGGGGAGACCTCATCACTCTCTACAACTCCCTGAAAGGAGGTTGGAGCCGGGGGGGGTTGGGCTCTTTTCCCAGGCAACTCTCAGCAAGACAAGAGGGCAGGGTCTCAAGTTGTGCCGGGGGAGGTTTAGGTTGGATGTTAGAAAGAATTTCTTTCTGGAGAGGGTGATCAGGCATTGGAATGGGCTGCCCAGGGAAGTAGTGGATTCTCCATCCCTGGAGATATTTAAAAAGAGACTGGATGTGGCACTGAGTGCCATGGTCTAGTAACTGCAGCAGTAGTGGTTCAAGAGTTGGACTTGATGATCTCTGAGGTCCCTTTCAACCCAGCCTATTCTATGATTCTATAAGCCCTGACACCACGTGCAGGATGCCCTGGATCCCCCCAAGGACCAAGGGGGTGAAGAGACTAAGGGGGTGGAAAGAGCTGAGGGACCGCAACCCCTGTCTGCGGGGACTCTCTGCCCCCTCCCTGTCTCCAGGGAGCACAGGCACTTTTTCCTACAGGCTGTATTTAGAAATCAGAGGGGAGAAAGGCTGGGAAACTTCTGAATAAACAGAGGGATAAGAGCTGGTTTCACTTAACATTTGCTCGCAGTGAGAAGCAGTGTGTGTCCTCAGTGCTGCCCATGGAGGGGGTCAGGGCAATCTCCCCCTGCCCCTGGCAGCACTGTGATCTGTGCCCTGGGTAGGAGACACACATAGGGGGCACAGGGACAGCTGCACAGTTGCAAGCTCAGCTCTAGAGAGAGGCAGTTTTATAAAATCCCTCCTCTTGTGGCTTTGGCTCTGCCCAGCTTTGCACCACTGCTGAGACTCAAACCCACCCAGCAGCTCAAGAATTTAAAGGGGGAACAGCCTGGTAACTTTCCTGCCCTGCAAAGCCCCTCTGAAACAGCCACAGAGATCACCAAATGCTCCTGCCTGCCCAGACAGTTCTCCCTCAGCTCACATCCATCTTCTATTCTTAAGGGCTATAAATACATACACGGCATGCACTGAAAATATTTATGCATTGCATCCACTCACACAGTCCTCTGAATTCCAGCCTTGACAACAGTAAAAACTATCCCTGCTGCATTGCATAGATGGGAGAAAATCCTACTGTGAAGGTTAGTTCATCTTTTAGGGAGTTTGAGGAAACAGTACTTCTACTCAGACTGCAGCTCTGGCAGCTGAACCTGGCCCTTTAAAGAAATGTCCTCTAAAAGACAGCAAGGTTTATTGGGTTTTATGCTGATGCACTTTTAGACTGTTCAAAATTCTCCCAGGAATCCTTTTAATATTCTCATCAAATTGAAATACGAGTTATGTAATTATAATTAGAGCACCATATTCTTGATAATGTTCATTTCTTTAAAGACTGTTTACTTCCTTACTTGTACCTAGAAGAAAGCTTAAAAGAAACCAAACAAACCATTCCCCTCTCATCCCTCAGAAGTCAAAGGGCATTTTAAAACAAGCCTTAAGGAAAAGGGCAGTGTTGTGAATTGTAAGCAGCCCTGGTGGTCTTTGAGGGGCTGCTGCTGGGTTAACCTGAGCAGTACTTGTGTCACCTCCTCCTGTAATGGATGGTGGCTCCTCAAAAAGAGGGGGTTGTGGCACTGAGGTGTCCTGAAGTGCTTTAGATAACCCAGTGCAAAACATGAGGTGGATGACTAGGCAGTCTGCCCTTCTCCAGTTTAATTTTGAAATTAAAAATTACACAGGTCAAACTTTTCAGGCTGAGGTTTGGCATCTGTTAGAGCCCAACAGAGGTATCATCAAGCAATTTCCTGTGCTTCCCTTTGATTTTTGCACTCTTAGTACTAGCTTGTGCTGCCACCTCCAATTAATAAGCAGCAACATCCATAGCATAATCCTCACAATTTAAACTCTGCAAACTACTGGGAAGCACACATTGCGTTTTATTCTAGAGGAGTTCATGTACGTGCTCCACAGAAGAGAGATGGTGTGACAGAATATGATGAGCCCTATGGACACCATCTCAAAATTTCAGCATCTCAAACACTCACTGCAGTTTTAGCCCCTTGGCCTGTCTGCTCTCCCATCTCTCCGAAATCCACATTTTGGCTCATCATCCCTCACCCAGAGGTCCATCAGCACCCAAGGACTCAGGCCCCACGCAGAGGGTTTCCAGGCCCTGCTGCCCAGTTTCAGGTTTAAAGTCTTGAACTACGGTAGTTACCCTAAGGTTTTAAAATAACGTTGATCCCAAACACTCTTGTCCTCACTTCACACAGGTTCAGAAGGCTCATACAAATCTTTGCCAGCAGCTACAACACTCAGTGAACCCACCCAGGCACACACAAAACATCAACTGACCCTAAGGGGCCAAGGTAACCCCAGGGGTGCAGCTGCTGCTCCTGAGCTGGGACCTGCAGGGTGATAGAGCCCTCCCCATCTCCTGCCCTTCTCCAACCAGCCAGGAGCAGCACAGTAAATGTGTTTTTAACCTTTGCCAGGGAAGAAGGACACCAGGACTGATGTTTGCATTTCAAAGCCAGAATCCATCCTGCTCTCAGAGAGAGGATAACACATAAATATGGCAGTCTGGCATGGAAGTGTTTGTGAAATTATACGATACCAAATGAAAAGATTGTTAACATTCTGCTAGCTTGCTTGCAGCTGAATAATATTATTATGGGTAATATTATTAAAGCTCAGACAGTGTATGTCATGCAAAGATAACAGGAGTCCTGCTCAAAGTGCTTCAGAGAAGTGAACCAGTTTTCTGTCAGCTGCAGAAAGTCAGCAGAACCCTGGGCAGGGTTCTGCAACACACCCACAGCCCCAGTGGTGTGACCCCACCAGTGCTCAGGCTGGGACATGGGGGCTCCTCATCCACCTCTTCATCCACTCCCCAATCCATCATGCCATGGCCTAGAATGGATCACTGGACAGCTGTGCTGGTGGGATAGGGGGGAGGGAAAGTTGTGGTGAGAGAAAAAGGATGCCCTGAATTTCTTTCCAGGGTTTACAGGTTGACTTGCAGAACAGAACCTACTTCCTTAAAAAAAAAACAAGAAGGAGACTGACACTTGACATTAAAATCTAATAATGTTAGAAAAGCAAGGGAGCAGATAGTTTAACAAGGAGCCATTTCTGGTGGTTACTAGATAAGATTTTAAAAAAATTGTTTCATCCTGACTTGACCTAAATGGAGTGGAAAATTACCATGACTACATTTATCTAAAATCGTAAAGTGTGTTCTGATTAGACCATGATAAAAAGGATGGTATAAATTGATCCAAAGATAAAGAAAGGGCAGGGAAAATGAGATTAAGAAAAGAAGAAGACGCTAAAGAGGAAGGATAATGCAGCAGGTCTCTGAAGCTGTATTAAAAATAGCTGTGGGACCTGGAACATAAATAGTTCAGTGCTTCACTTTCTGTTCGTCACGCTGAGGCTTGGCCGCGATACCTGGGAGTCCAAATTATCACCTCGTTAATCCGCAGCCCTTTGGCAGACCAAGAAACAGAAAAGTAGGTCAAGACCAGGCTGTCCCCCTGGCCTGAGGACTGGGCCTGGGATGCTGAGTGCAGACAGGGGCTGAGCTGCTGTCTGTCTGTGCATCCATGGAGTCTGCTGTCCTCAGGGTCCCTCCTGGCTGTGCTCCTCCCTGTGAGACTCCCTGCTCCTCTCCTCAGGGAGACCTGCGGTTGGTTCATACACTTCAGTCAATTTTGGAATTGGTCAAAAGTTTAGAAAACTTGTAAAATGGACCTGGAAAAAACCCAAATCAAACAGCGCAGCTGGCTGAACCTCACTTCCTACAGATACAGCACTTGCCTCTGGCAGAAACTTTGATGATCATGGAAAAGATTTCTTCTCTGACAAAAATTGCCTTTCAGTTTTCCAGAAACAAATAAATAAAAAAAAATTCAATTTTTTTAACCCCAGTTGGGCTGTGTAACTGGCTGTCTGAGTATCTGGTGTTTGCAGCACCACTGGGTACTGGACAGGGAGGGAAACCACAAGCCATGAGGCCACAGAAGAAACATGACATGGCTGGAGGGGCTCCCAGCAGCCCCCCAGGGGGGCCCTCCTGGCTGGGGGGTCTCCAGCCCCACAGCAGTCCCCAGGGTCCTGCTGATAGGCATAAATATAAACTGAAACCAGCAAGAACAAGGAGCTCCATGAACCACATGCCCAAGCACCTTCTGAGGTATCCAAGTCCATTGGAGGAACAAGAAACTGATGCTTGCAGGTATTTCCTCTCAGAGTCATCTTTGTCATAAAACATTCTTAACTGTCTGGAAATAATACTTGTTAGAGATGGACAAGGGATGGAAGAAGGACTGGTACAGCCTTCCTTTTTAGCTGTTTTGTTGGGTTTTTCTTGTTTGGTTTTTTTCTCTTCATCCTAATGATTAGAACACCCAGCCCCTCTAGAGCAGGAAAGCAGTTTATTTGTCTAATCCCATATAATTGATCTCAATAGGTTTTATCTAAGTGCAGCACTGAACTCCTCAACGTCCTGTGAATGCACACCACTCAGCTCACTCTCCCAGACTTTTCTTGGATGGCCAAGTGTGGCTGGTAATTTAGATAAGGCTGAACAAACAGCATATTTGGAAAACTTTCTTTCCATTTAGTACAAACTTCATTTTCCACTCTCTGTTTATATTAACATAGACATGTGTAAATCCTTCCACCAGGGACTTCCTTCAAGGAGAAAGCCAAGGCACAGAGTAGCAGGAAGTCCAGTTCCCACCATGCTGTTGGGATGGTGTCAGCAAGGGGGAGGTCCCCAGTGTCCCTGTTCATGGCCATTTCCCTGCAAGGCTCTGGGAATGACGTGGGGGCTTTTCTTCCATTCGTGAAAAAGCCTGGTGTTCTTATCTGTCTCCTTGCTGCTCTGCTCAGTGCCACAAGTCCATGGCAGTATTTTGGTTTTCTCACTGCAGAACTTTCTGCAACATCATTAGCCAGTCAAAGGTAATTGGATTTCCCCAGATTTGGTATAGGTTTAATGTTTGTCAGCTGTTCCTCAGGGCACCAGCACTTTTCTGCCTAGCTGAGAGTGCTTTGTCCTCCAAAGGGGGATGCAGTGTGATGTCCAGATGCAACAGGAATAAATAAAATAAGCTAAGAACCAGAAGAGGTGTTTTAGTTTGCTGAGGGAGCAGATTTATCTGTGCTGATCATCAGCAGGAGGAAACATAGGAAGATGACAAATCTGTCAGTCTTCCCTGGGCAAGACATTGGGTCTGGGGTCCTAAGCTTAAGCTGGAAGGGAACTTTGCCCTGTCCCCAGGAGACAGTGGGTACCCTGCTCCTGGAGCTTTGCTGCTCAGCCTCCAGCCCTCGATGGAACAACTTGCTCTCCTGGGAGCTGGTGGATCCAAGACCAGAGACTGCAAAAACAACATCCAACTACTCCAGTCTTGTCATTGCTAATGTCTATTTTCATTCATGTGAGGCTGCCATTGCTGCCATAGCAACCAACTTAGAAATTAACTATAAAAGATGCTAAGGACACATTTAAATATCAAAGTTCAACCCACAGTTCTGGCACAAAAGATTCACATATCACATATTCCTAGATCGCACCCCTCCTAGTTCCTCATGAGTCCCTCAGGTATCATGCCTCAACTATTTTTTCCCCTACACTTCCATGCTGATGTTGATAAATTAGCTGATTTTTTCATTTATTTTATTTTTACTCATAAAAAACCCATTATTCTTTAAGCCATTTTAGTTCTCACTACAGAAAACTCTGCTACTCTTTTTGGCAGATCAGCCTTGCTGCTGGCAGACTTGCAGGTACAGTTTTGCACAGTGCTGACCCACTCTGCTCTGCCCTCCACAAGAAAAGCCCCATTTCTTGTGTGGTTTGGGGGTTTCAGTTGCAGTCTTTAGAAAAGCGAAGTGCCAGGAGAGCACAGGCACCCTGTAATGTAACCCAGGCTTTTTCCAAGGGGCAAACTGTGTGGCTTGGGAATGCTTGTTTTCCTGGTGCAACTATTTTCTAAGCAAATGGGGCTTTTCAGTCTGTGTGCAGTAAACTCTGTGACCAAGCTCTTCTGCTCTCTCCTCTCCCTCTCCCCAGGTCTGCTTTTATCTGTGGCTAATTGTGTGCTCTGCGGCCTCTCTCCTGTCTCACACTACCTTTGATATCAATCATTTTCATGCTCTTTTCCACAGCTCCTGTATCATTGTAGAGACACTCATGTCTCTTTCTGCTTTGTCTTTTTAATGCATAAACATAAACCCACCCTCACCCTACAAGTCATGTGTCTTGCTGGAGGCAGCCAGCTCATGAGGAACAAGGCAGAGGGGATGTAACTGCACCTGAAGGTCAGGGAACTGGGCTTGTCAGAAGGTCCAGTGAAGCACATGTAAAAATATTTACGTTGCTTTCCCACTGTGTGTATCCATGTGCTCTGGCAATACTGCTTCCTGGGTTGGTTTTTGCTGCTCCACATCCAGATGAACTGCACCAGAACTGTTGTTCAACCAGATACTGGAAATGAGTCCCAAGACAACCTCACAGAGATACCCTCAATAGCTATGCAAAAAAAAAAAAAAAAAAAAAAAAAAAAAAAAAAAAAAAAAAAATTATACTAACAGAAAAGTGGTGTGGCAGATGCTACTCTCCAGAAGTGACCAGTGGGACCATGGCTGACATCTGGATGCTGCAGCTCTGTAGCCTGATTTTAGGAACAAACCAACCCTCCCACCATTTGTCGCTCAGGGACTGGTTTTCAGAATTATCAGCCTTTGCCAACAAGAAACAAGAGAAGCAAGCACAAAACAAACCCCAGAAGAATCAATATACTTGCTTATAGATGCAGTTTACTGGATAAACCTGTGGTGGTAACAGCCATACTTCACACCCAGGCAGCAGCTTTCAGGACAGACAAGCTAAAACTGCTGACAGGGAGTGAATTCTCACAGACGTTTATTTCAGCACCTGTAAAGGGTTAATCTGCTCTTCCAGCAGTTTTCTGGGGGGAAGAGAAACACAAGGGATGAAGGGAAATAGTAAAGGATGCAAGGAGATACCAGAAGATGGCAGCAGTCGAAACACTGCCCAGATGAGCCGCTGATGAGGATTATCAAAACAAAGATCACTGGGTTTCTGCAGGTCAGCTCTCCACCATCACTCTGCCAGCAGGCAGCCCAGGGTGCTGGTTTGTATTTATGAGGAAATGTTTCACTTCTTCATCACTGACATGTCTCAATTAGCAATCTCCTGTAGCCATCAGCCTGTTCAAGAAAGAGCAAGGCCTAATCCTGATGAATTTGACAGGCTCTTATTAAACTGACTGCTATGGCCAGAGGTGTCAGAAGAGAGGGCTGATGTAGGAGGCAATGATCTTGTCTCCTTTTAGCAGAGATCCCTCTGGGATGGACACAGCAGAGTCACCTGTAATGGCACAGCACATGGTCACAGCATGCACGTGGGCCCAGGAAGGATGCTGCTATCTGCACCCCAAACCACGGTCCTGGACCCAGGGGACAGCAGCTTTAGGAACCCACCATCAGAAAAGCTCTGTCTCTTTGCAGAGGAAGCCAAGCAGCTCATAAATCTCCAGCAAGCCAGAGGGGGGTTACCAAAAACAGGTTATAAAAGATAGCATCAGGCAGCTGCTCAGCTCACATTCAAAACAAGCTGTGGTCAAATCCATTTTCCTCCAGACAGCCAAGCATGGGCAGCTGCCAGGGTGCAGGTGCCTGCCTGGGCATCCCCAGGGCTGCGCAGGCAGGAGCAGGACCATGCCCACCTGCATCTACAGCACCCCTGCCTGCTGCCTTCTGGCCTCCAGCTGAGGGCTAAAACTGAATCTCAAGCATCTCATCTGAAACCTTTTGCAGGCATCATGCTGCCTTGCAAGTAGGAGAATGTGGTAAAACAATACATGATGCCCAACTTGTGCTTCTCCTTTGCCAAACTAAGATGTTTTCTTGTAACAAAGCTAGTAGTTCTTTCCTCTCAATGTAAACATTGTAATGAGAATAAATGGTTTTCTTTAACAAAATGCTGCATGCTGGTAGTTAAGCAAAATCAGTATTTTGTAAAGCAAATAGGAAAGCAAAAAGATCTTTGACAAATTCTGTGAAGAAATGAAGTGTTGCTTTTTCTGAAAAAAATTAATTTCACTTTTCTTGGATGTCAACCCAGATGCAGTGGTGTCCAGGGGCACTCTAAAGGGAAATTAAGAAAGTGAGAAAGCACCCTCCCTCTAGTTGCATGAGTCAAGAGACTGGGTATTTTTTGTGATGCATTTTAAATCCTGTGCCTTCATGCAGCTTCAAAAAGGGCACATGAACATCCTATGCATCTCTGTAAAATTGCACGGTATAAATCATTAATGCCAAATGAACTGCAGTAATCACATGAGTTATCACTCATGTCAACAGTCTCACCGATTTCAGTGGGACTTTCAGGATGGCCAAAGGTTGCCAGCCTCAATTTTAGCTCCAATACAGGAACAACGGATATTAAAGTTAAAAGCAAATTATTACCTGTATCTTCAGCTAACATGCTATGGTTGACAGCACTTAATGTTTTTGATCTTTAGACATTATTATTCTTTTTTAACCACAGGAAGCCTCAAGGAATTTATCTGGACAAAAATTTAAATGTTTTTCTGCACCAACACAAGCATGTAGAGACACAGCAATAGGTCACCAAGAACTGGAAAGAGAGATGTTATTTTATCAGTCAGCACTGACATTCACAGGTAACTCCTGATTTTCCAGATATAGACACCAAAATTCAGAAACTAATGTTACATTCAGCATACTTCCCAAAACCACATCATACTGTTTAAAGCCCCAATGGGTGGTTGGGCACCACAGCTCCATTCCCCACCAAGCACCCGGCTGGTCCAGCTGTCCTGGGTGTCCAGACACAACGGGTTCCCCCCTACCAGAGGCTCCACAAGATTTAATCCTTGTCACTGCTCAGCACATTTTCAAGGAAATTATATTACAGCAAAATGTGATGTCCAAAGGGAAAATATTTCTCTAGGACTCTGAAGTGCAAATTCATCATCTATGAAGCACACTTCTTAGAGAGAGATGGAAACACCCAAGTGGAAAGGCTGACTTTTCAGATTTAACTTTTTTTTTTTTTTAAATATAAAATTCCATTTTTAAGTAAATGTAAAGTTTGTATCACCTCTCAGCAAAATCCAGTGTGAATTTTAATGGTCTCCATGGAACAGAGCAGACCTGCTCCATTTGGTAAAACTGAGCAGACAAAATTAAATCTGAATAATTTTCCGGTTCTGCTGGAGAATTTTTTCCACCTTTGTAAATCAGAAAAGGGACTGTACCCTAAGTCCTGAGCAGCAGTGGAGTCTCCTGTTGAGATAAATGGGAATTACACTTTCTGGCATCATTTCCTGAGTTGCCCAACAAGTTCCATTGCTCTTTGCAGCCAAGACTCTTCTCAATCACAAGCCCTTACTGTTGAGGACCTTGGAGCTGGGAATGTGCAGATTAAGGCATTATTTTGACTACAATCTAAAGACCTTGTAGAAAAGTTGAAAAAATTCCAAGGTGCTGCCAGCGGTTTTGCTGGGGACAAGATTAACATTTGCTGTACCTGCTGTATCCTTTTAACTGCTGCTTTTCTCCTCCTTCCAGCAAATAAATCTTCCTATTAGCTAAACAAACTGACTGATAGAAACCAAGCATAAGAAACATATTAACAATAGTGCCCTATTCTTAAAACAGAAAGACAATAGTAAAGAGAGCCCATGGGTTCTGGCTTGCTGCTGGGCACTGCTCACTCGGGCTCCCGTAACACAGAAGGAGAGGCACACCTAGAGGTGCTGGGGACACCCTGCTCATGGCTTTGTCCTGGGCACAAAGGGTGGGGATGCTCGGCTGGGCCCTGCCAGGGCAGTGCATGGGCAGAATCAGACAGCCTCCTTCACGCTCCATTTCCAACCAGCAAAAGCAGCAGGTTCTGGGAAGCCTTTGGGAACCTTCCCTGCCCACCCGTGCTCTGGGAGCCACGCTTTTAGCTGCATCGGTGTTTCAGTACAGATACTGTGTGCCTCAGGCCTGCTCCTCCACACCCTCGACCTCGCAGGTCACAGTGCCACGGGCAGGGCTCTCCTTCCATCCACACTCCAGGGGACACAGCAAGCTCTGCACCCAGGGACTCACAGCCCCCTTCAACCTTTTTTAGCTGAGCACTCCATTAATATTCAGTCATGTAGGAACGAAATCCTGAAGCCCACAAGGGACCTGGGGTGCCTCATGCCCCTCCTTCCTCAGTGTTCAAACCAGAGGTTGGAATTTGAACCTTGGCCTCCTCTCCCATCACCAAGGAGCTCGTTTTTCACCCCAAAAGCCAGTACCTGCCCCAAGTGCTCGTGGAGTGTGTGGGGATCGAGGGGACCTCATGGGCCCCGGCACTGGTTGTCACTTTCTTTGGAAGCTTGGCCGAAGCCATGCGGGGGGCCGGGCCGGGACACATTCCCTGCTAATTTTAGCCACCTCCCTCGAGCAGCTCGGGAAAGGAGGCCCGGAGAAGCACGGTCTTGATTTATTAGTCTCCCTTCTGAAAACTTGTGTTCAAGTGCCTTGGGACAGAAGCAAAACCTGGATGGGACTCGCAGCCCTGCCCCCGTAGCTGTCACTCCCAGCTTTTGGCAGCACCAGCGGTTTCTCCCCACGCTGTTCCCGCAGCCGGTGGCTCTGCTCGGCCCCACGCATGGTGCCCCATCCCTCAGGGACACAGCAGGAGCCACCACGACATCTGAGCCCAACCTCAGCGCTTTAAACATGGAACAGCTCTTTCCTCGTCACTCCTACAGATTTCTCCAAGGTGTTTCATGCTCAAGGCTGCAAAACTAAGCAATACTTTACAACTCAAGGGTGGTTTGATTTTTAAATTTGTATTAGATTTTCCTATGCAGCTGCCAAATACTTTCTGGCTCAGCCTTCAAAACAAATGAATTGTACTACAATCAACCAAGTTAAATAAACACTGGTTGAACATCTGAGGTATGAAGCAGTGAGTAAAGCAGGTCTGGAAATCCTCCAGGGTCTCCTTGGGTGGAGCTGGAGCAGCAGGTCCTGCCCGGAGCACAGCCCTCAGCCAGGCTCCCCCAGGAGGGGCCGGTGTGAGCCCAGCACCATTAAAATAGCAGTTTGCTCACAGCAGCCACTGATGTTGGCTTCTTGCTGGCAAGGGTATGAATTCCCACCAGCCATCTGCAGAGTGTCCCTGGTTCCAGCAGTACTGCCTGGGAGAGCCTGGGCACCTTCACTTGTATTTAGAGTTGGAAAAAAAGCAGAATAAAGTTCACTCTTGTGCATTATTTTACTGTGGGAAGGATTTAGCTCCTTCTTAAAAGGGAATGGTTGGTTAGTTTGTTTTTAATTTATTTTCCATCAGGGCTTCTATTAGTGGTGGAATAAAGGGGCTCTTTTTTCCAGTTACCTCTGCTAGGCTGTACAACTGTGGTCAGTGTCCAGCTTCACAGGAATTCACTTAGGAGTTCTATGGACTCCCAGGCAACTCTCTATGCAAGAAATACCATCCTGTCCCCAGTCAACAACAAAAAAGTAATTTAATTCTTCAAGTACCCTGGGGCTTAACTCAGGTTTGTGCACTTTTACTGCAATATTTTAATACTTTTCTTTAGTCATTTTAGTATTCTTAAGGAATTTCAGTTATCTTCAAGGCTTTAAATAGGACTCAGGTTTGTGGCTGATGTTGGCAGAGCTTTCCCCAGGCCCACAGACACACTTTTAGCACTAGTATCTGTTTACTAGAACCCAGAGTACCCTGCGCAGTCTGTAAACAGAAGTTATTTCACAAATCACCCTACCATATGTCTCTGTACATAATTTACTTTTAGCTCATACTCTGAATTGCATTTTAAAAAGTTGTATCTGGGTAACAGTGGGAGATGAGGAAAATCAATTCAAGGAGACAAGTTTAGCATGACCTTCTTCACATCAGCCCAGTAAACTGCTCTTATAAATCTCAGAATCACTAGTCTTTAGTACTGTAAATTGAAAATCCTGATCTTTCTTGATTTGCTACAGCCCTAACCCTTTAATCCACCTTGTTTTCTCTCCCAGATACTTCTCTCCTGATCCCACTGTTGCCTGATTGAAAGCAGTTCAAAATAATAAAACAGCGAGGGAAGAAAGAATAAGAATGTCCTAGAGAGAGGCAATTTCAGGAAATAAGATTACATTTAAAAGACTTCACATGTTTCTCTGAAGCAAAAATCCCATGAGCTAGAGAAGTGGAGAATGGATTTACTTCTCTCAGTATAAATTGATTGAGTTTCCCCACACAACAGTAGTAATTTTTTATTAGCATGAAGATGGATCAAGGCAACTGAGAAAAATAATACACTATGTAACTAGATCTTCAAATCTATGGCTTAAATATTGTTGTCAATATAGCTAATTATTCAATTAGCTCAATTAATAATTAGCTCAATTATTCAATGTCAATAAGCTAACTTAGCTCAAACATTTCAAAATATAGTAATACAAAGAATGTAATAGCAAAAATACTGAGCAGGGCTTAGCAGCTGGGTGCCATGGCCAGACCCAAACTCTTATCTGCTCTCCTCTGATAAGGTCTTGAGATTTGTCAAAATTGTCTGAGCATTATTTTTTTGCTGTTTGAATCCTCACAGCCCTTTCGAGTGTGATTACATCACCGTGTCCCCCAGAAGCTGGCAATTACACACCACGTCACCCAGCACTTGTTTTCTCCTCCTCCTCTCCATATAGGAAAAAAGAAATTAAATCAATTAGAGGTTCTAGTAATGTCAGTTGTGCTAACATTACAAACTCAAACATCTGTAACTATGGTAACCCTCAATGCAAGACTAAACTCAAGAATAAATTATGACAAGAAGATTTTTGTGTTTTTAAACAATAAATATAAAATATCTTAATTTCTTAGAAAGAAGTTTTCGTTGGTTTGGCATTTGTTTTTTTTGTTGTTGTTGTTGGTTTTTTTTAACCTTTAGTACTGTCGGTTCGCAAGATAGGTTTATCAACAGTGACAGGTCTGGATCCTGCTCTGCTCCAACCTTGTGCAAACAGCACTCAACTCTTAGAAAACTTCTCGGCACCACGTTTTTCATCCTTTTTCTTGCATTAACCCAACTTATCTTACTTCAGAATAACCACAAGAGCAGTGCAATACTTGAGCTTTATCCTGGTTTAACTCTGACCAAGCGTCCTGCTCCGTGTGCCAGGCTCAGCATTGCGGGCTGGGGGTGTATTTCCCCATATTGCCAGCCGGGGCGGGCAGACAGACTGGGCACAGGGGAAACTGAGGCACAGGGAGCAGCCAGCGCAATCGCAGGCAGAGAGCGCAGGGCACGGTACTTCCCCCGTAACCCCAGCGCACCGGACACTGCAGCCGGCTGGAAACACCCAGACAGGCGCGCACACTGAGGCTCTCTTTTTGGGTGTTGTTTGTATAAACCTCTTCCGCCACCTACGTAAGTTTTTTCAAGATCAGGGCCAAACAGTGAAGCGAGTACCGGCGCAGCGCAGGCTGTGACTCTGCGGTGCAGGACTCCCTCTGCCTGCAGAAAAGCAAACGAATTTTCACCAACCCCCCGTCCCCAGTCTCCTGTTCTTAGCAGCTCTGCAGCTGGGGCTCTCCGGGCTGCATGGCGGAAGGTGCTGCCTCTCTCCAGACACCCGCAAGCAGTTTTACTGAAATATACACTTTTTTTGTTCATAAGAAGCAATGGACAAGAGGAAAGAAACTGATTCCCAAACTAGCCAAGGCCTCTTTGACCGAATGGAGGAGCCTGGAGTCTGCAGCAGAGTGCCTCACGGGCAGAAGGTGAACACAGCATGCTTGGCTCAGTGTCAGCCTTACCAGCTGTATTCACAAAAATCTCTGTAACTGGAACTTCGTTATATAAACAATCAAACCCATTGTCCTTAAATGTTTGCATGAAATCATTGTAGACATGGGGTAAGGATGGCTGGGTCAGACCACTTGAGCTCAAATAGCCACCCAAGTGCAATTCAGCCCACTTCCCCACACTACTCCAATTTGACCAAATTTCCCTGATCATTCAGCAGGATGCTGAACACATTTCACATACTTCCCTGGATTTCCAAGAGATTGCAGAGGAGAGAAGCAGCCAGCTTGGAAAGCTGTGAGCCATCTCCTGTATCTTCACAGATAAACATGCATACACTGCCTCTTCTCTAGTACATGTCTGCTTCCACAAGCAATATACCTGACCTCTCATCTGCCCACATTTTGGAGGTTCCCTTCCAAAGTATAGTATATTCCCCATTTAATGTTGTAAAGTACCATTCTCTGCCAAACTGACAGAGGCAGCATCCCCTCAGAATCTGCCCCAGAACAGCCTCCTGTCGTAGTAGGTCCTCTACTTGGCTTGTGAATGGGTGAGGAAAACATCCCCATCTACATGTCAGGATGGGGGAAAAAAAAAAAAAATTCCTTTCACTCGGATCCTCATTTTCCCCACGCAGATTATGACCAATGGCTGCAACTCTTCTGATGTGTTGGGAAGGAGGCGGGCACCTCATCAGCCTGCCAAGTGCAACAGACA
Source organism: Calypte anna (assembly GCF_003957555.1). Classification (NCBI taxonomy): domain Eukaryota; kingdom Metazoa; phylum Chordata; class Aves; order Apodiformes; family Trochilidae; genus Calypte; species Calypte anna. The sequence goes on along the minus strand of NC_044252.1, from coordinate 35,125,087 downwards.
CCCAAGTTCACATGCTGACTGAAAGACTGATTTTTGTATTGCAAGATAAATAGGTACCAAGACATGTTTTTCCTGGAAAAAAAAAACATCCAGGAGAGGCTACTTAAGAAAATCAAAAGCATACAACAGAGCTTGTGAGAGATAGCTCACACTTTCACCAGATCTGCAAAGAAATGTGGAATTTCCTCCAGTGTCACAGCAGAATCAGAAGTTTTCCTGCTGCAGGATTGTGCCCTGTGCTCTTGCCAGGAGGAGGTTAGAAATTCAAGTAAGGAAGAAGGAGAATCTGAACATGTTCTCGGGTTTGCAAAAAATGTAGAGTTGCATGCTATGGTAGCATTCAAAAAGATATCTAAACAATTCTGCAGTTAAAAGTAATAAAACATTCCAGGTCTTTAAAAGCCAAAAGGTAAAATCTGGCAATGTAATTTAGGAAGCTGGGTACAAAGCCTCTTAGCAATACTACTGATTTCAGCTATTGAACAGGAACTGCTCACCAGCAGGACATCAACTAGAGTCCAAGGGAATGTGCTGGAAAATATACCTAGAGTCCATTCTTTGTGCTGCTGCAAGGCCACGTTTGACTTCATATGCAGGATAAACTGTTTGGTAGGAAGAGTTTGAGCGTGAAGCTACCATAGTTTAATAAATCCCAGAGAAAAAGGCATGGAGAGATGTACTAACTTGTCACATACATCACAATTATTGGAAATGAAGATAAAGCAACAGAAAATTCTAATGGAAACTTCCAGTGAGATAACTGAATAATTTCCTTCTCATTGTTTGAATCAGAGTTTGTAATTAAAAAGCAGCCAGCAAAGTATGTATCATGAGTGTCACCAGTTCTTTCGGAGGCATGCTTGAAGAACAGGACCATTAACAACTTTGGTGAGATACAGATAAAATAAAACCAGTAATTCTATCAGGGCAGAGGTTAATCTTTCAGCATAAGGGCAGAAGGAACACATTTGGAAGGAAGCTGCTACCCCCTGAGCTGGGCTCTGTTCCTCCTACAACCCCTGCCCCCCCGCGTGTCTGCTGATGCTCAGGGGGCAACTGCTTCCCCCACAGGAGAGTTACATGAAGTGCTTTAGCAGCCCATATGCACTATTATAGGGGATCAATAGAAATACACTGCTGACTAGAAATAGCAGTAGGATATTTCGGAAATAAAAGCAGGTTTACTTCTTTCTTGCTGCGTCCCAATTATGCTGGCAGAGGGGATATAGACCCTGCTGGCCTTGTGCCCATCGAACGGGCATCTACTTCTTGGGCTGGAAACAGAGCAGAAATTTCAGGATCTTTTCTAAATGTGTCTTCACACAGGGACCTGCCATGTACCAAGGGCTCAAATCAAAGCAAGTAAGGCACCTTTCAGAATAAAAAGTATTTCCACTGTAAACTGCACAACCATTACAAAATCCCATTTTAAAGTGTCTTAAAACAAGACAAATTATAGCTGCATGCTTACTGAATGCCATGAAATAATGCAGATGCTGTAGGCTGACAGTGTGCTGGGCATGCTCAGCAAATAAATCATAATGGCTTGCTTGTGAGCTGTTTGCTCAGGGAAATGCTCCAGGGCCCAAGTTGGGGTTTTGCACCCCTAGGCTGCAGGGTCACCCCCATGGCTAGGTTGGTTCCCATGCCCTGAGCAGGCAACGAAGGTTTGCTTTCCACTGGGAAAAACAGGGCTGGGCTGCAGCCCAACAGGTCCCACTTAACATCATTTCACACAGATAAACGTTCATGAAAAACAAGCAGATGAGAGAGGGGCACTGTCAGAGAAAAACTGTGTTTAGAAGTCAAAGTGGTAGCGAGCCATTTATCATTCTGCTTTCTCAGCTCTCCAGAAAGCACCCCAGGTGCACTGGGGTGGCAGAAGCGTCCCCTCAGGCCTAAATACAGCTGTGAATGAGTTGTCACCTTGCTGCAAACACTCACCTCCACCACTCTGTACCAAACTTGCCCCCAGGCAGCCAAAGGGCTGGGAGCCAGGATCCAGATCAGGATCCTGCCCTGAACCTCTGGGGCTCATGCCCACAGGAAGGCTCAGCCCTGGCTCTCCACCATGGTGCAGCAGTACATAGGAAATCATATTCATTCCTCAAATGCTGGATTAATCCAAGCTGTCAGCTGCTGCTTTGGCAGCATTTTGATGTCAGAGATTACATTACAGAAGAGCTGCTGGGCATCACAGCCAGTGCTTGCTACTCACTCATCAGCAGCATGGGCAGTGCCTGTGACAGCAACCATGTTTTTTCTTGTCTGAGAAGCAGACCAGCACCAGAGCCACATGGTCCAGAAGCAGAGGAGGGAACCTGCTGCTACCAGGCAGGAGGGGAGACTCCTCTCACCTGGGGCAGCCCCACCAGTTCCTTCTGCAGGAAGGGAAGAGTGTTTTAAATAGGGTCACTTACTAATGACAGGCCTGCAATTAACGTTTGCACCAGACTCTTTTCCCAATGAAACTGCCTGCTTTACCTTATTATATGGATCATACCCTTTTGTACACAATTTTACTAAGAGGATTGGGGCAGATGCAGTACCAGTGCTAAATATAAAAACACATTAAGTTCCCAATATTGAGCGTATCCATCAGGACTCCCAAATTAAACTACTCCATCTTTCATGCCCATTACCAGCACAACTTCCTATCCTGCTCCCCTTCAGCCACAAAGGAACCCAGAGGCACCCGGGGGTGAAGGGGAATGTGATGGGCTGGCAGAGAGCCAGGGTGTAAGAGGGTCACAGCCTATGAGTACTTACACCCCCACAAATACTCACATCAGGTAAGTAGGTCAGACCCTTGCTCCTGGGAGTGTTGCCACCTGGACAGAGGTTGCAACCAGCAAAGGCTGAAGCCCAAGGCAGCCTCTAGGTGATGGACCACCAGTCCTGGTTTACCCAGGAGGATTTCATAAAGTCCTTCTCTGCGCATCTCTGAGGGGAGGGCTCTGGCTGTGGCTGGGAAGCCTCTGGTTGCCTGGGGGACCACCCTGAGTCCCCACCCAGCTAACACTGGGAACAAGTCCTGAGCACCGGTCTCCTCCCTGGGGAAGCTTCCAGAAGGAGACATCGTGCTCGGGCTGTGCACATGGGGACCTGCCACCAGCAGGGTCCCTCACAGCCCCACAGAGGAGACACTTGGCCCTCATGCCAGAGTGATGCTGTGCTGCAGAACTACAGCTGTCCCTGTCGGACAGTGACACAGGGTGGTGACTTGCCAGACTCCCTGACACCCCACTAGTGTGTCCTTCCTGTCACTAAGGATGCAAACTGCCGGAGTCCTGTGAACAGTGAATTGGCAGAGAACCTTTGGTAAGAACATCACACAGCTGCAGTCCAACACCCATAGCCGGGGCAGTTTAACCTTTGTTTGAACAGCCTTGCAGGCCAACAGTTGGTCTGGAAGCACACAAATGTTTGCATGCTGAATGCATGTTTTTGACAAGTCATGGTAGATGTGGCAGAGCTGAACAAAGGACCCCAGAGCAGAGCCAGATGATCAGGCTGGGAGCCCCAGCCTGCAGGTCCCATCACACAGACCAGCAGGGTGGTTCAGCCATCCCAGGGAGACCTTGTGTCCCCAGGCTGCTCCAACCCAAAGCTACAGCAGCTCATCTGAGCAGCTCTCCTGCAATACAAAACCAACATTCAACTTTGCCTGCAATGTGCTGTGGTGATGACTTTAAAACAAAATAGCCTTGAAAGCTAAACCTGGAGTCCTGCTCCAGTGTTGCTGTAAAACATTAGATTTGCAGACAGAAAGCTTGGCAGAGGGGAGGTAATACAGGATTTTTTAATTTTGGCACCTGCACCACAGCCAGTTTAAATTAGGTAACTGAATAGCTATAAATTGTCTAATTAGGTCAACTTCCATCATAACCTCAGCCTGAAATGCCCCAGCAACTAAGCTTTGTTCAGAGGACTTTCAGATCCCTCGTTCTCACACTGTACTTCAAAATGATAGTTGTTCACTTAATCCTTGTATTGACCTGAGGTTTTCAAAAAATTATGATGACTTCAAACAAATACATTTCTCAAGAATGCAACTCTATATGCATGGAAGGATTTGCTCTGAAAACCAAAAAAATCTCCATAACACCGCTCTATAATACATAACAATATCAACAGAGGCTCCAAAAGAGTATTTGTGGTTATTTTTCATAAAGCCCCAAAATAACACAATTTATCTAAGAAAAAAAAATAATGGCTGCTTCCATGCAAGGATCTCCTGGTTGGGGTGACCAGCACCAGTCCTGGACACACTTCAACCCAGGATGGTTCTGCCATCTCATGAGGACAATGCACTTGGTGGTCAACTCTGCAAAGAGCAGTATGGGAAGAGATGGCCCAGGGCAATCAAGGTGTGGCAGAGATAAGAGACAGAGGAGCCTGGTGCACACAGAAGAGAAAATGCCCCCAGCATCTGCCCCAGGGACACCAGGACAAGGTGGTGTGGCAAGGGTGCTGCTGGGGAAGCTTCCAGCACAAGGGAGTGAAGGGCCAGGACATCTGCCCCAAGACAGACACTAATTGAGCAAAACCTTATAGAGATCAATACTCTGGAGGACATTTGCACATCGTGGTCTGAGCTAATTAACTTGTGTGCAGTCAGAAATCCTGCAGTGATTGCGACCCTCTGCCACCTTCAGGCACCTGCTCCTCTCTCAAAGCAATGCCTTTGCAAGCAGATGCTAAAACAGGGATTAAAAGCACCCTGGGTCACACTGGAGCACACCTGCATGCAAAGGTCCCTGTGGTGCCTGGACCTACCTGCTTTTTCACAGGTTAAGTTGTAGCACTGGCCTTGCTAACAGAGACCAGAGCTCACCAGGGCCATTGTGGGCCCCATCTCACCACCTGTTTCCACATCTACAGAGGAGACGGCTTTCATCTTTAAAATATTTTTTAAGCCTTTTGCCCTCCCTGGATGTTCTGCATCTCACTAATGTCCTCCAGGACACAGAGACCTGGAGGAGTCACAAGCACCGCAGGGAAAAAAGAGGAGAAGGAACACAGCCTCAGGCACCCCTGACAGACAGGTGTCACAAGCAACACACAGGTATTTTTTTCACAGCTTTCACAGCTTCAGGCTCATGAACAATCCACCCAGCCATGCAGCAAACCTGGCTCAGGGGGACATGGCTGAAGGGATCCAGGCAGCAGCAGAGGGAACAAGAGCCCCAGCAGAGGTGGCCAGATCGGGGCTACACACCAAGGGTCTAACAGCAAAGCAACAAGCACTCAGCAGCCAACTCTGCCTGCAGCACCCAAAAACTTTCTCTGAGACCACTCTATGCCCAGAGATCCATCAGTTTGACCATCATGCAGCAGAGGATGAGCTTTAACCCTGCTCACAGCAGAAACAAACACTCAAGTCACCAGCACAAGCCACATCACAGAAAACCAAGATGGCCCCTACCTGAATATGCTCTCACCCAGCCGAGTCCTCACAGCCTCCTGAAGCACAGTCCCTGTGGGGCAGGGTTTAAGGCTGGGGGGAGGCAGGGGCTCATTATGGGCTAAGGGTGGGCAGCTGCTGTCCAGGGCCTGGGGGTGGAAGCTGGGGGCAGGAGCTCAGCTCTCTGCCCTGCAGAGGTGTCCCAGGAGCTGCATTTCGTGTCCAAGAGCTGGCACTGGAAAGCCAGTGGGTGCTCAGGTGTGTGCCAGTCCTTCACTTCACTTTCTCAGCCCAGCTCTAGCGGGGCTCTGCTGCTTCCCCAGCAGCACTGCTACACCCTCCCAGCACCCTGCAGGTGCCAGACAAACTCTGTGTTGATTATCTGGGCAGAAACAGACTACCACCTCCTAAAACGGGGCAGTCCTTAAGTGGTTTTGTTTCTTTCCTGCCATTCAAACTGATGAGAGTTACATGGCAGTGTCTCACTTGCTGGGTTCAACAAGGAGTTTGATGTCAGTGAGCAGCAGCCACATCAGGACTCTGGGCACATCTGATTCTCCTGAGGGCTTTTGGGGGTCTGAGGGTGCAGATGGGTCCACAGTCACCCTGCTCTGCCAGGCAGCACACCCACACCCTTTGGTCCCCAGCAGCATCCATACCATCCCTGGCACCCACAGCCACCGTGCTGCCCACACTGCCATACCAACACCTGGATTTGGGAGATTCACACCCCTCACAGCTGTCCTGAAGCTACAGAGGTGTTGGGTGGGGATCCCCTTGTGCAAGGTCCCTTAAGCACCATCTGAGAAGGACCTTCAGGAAGCCAAATGCGCTTCCCAGGAGGCTGGGGGATGTGGCAAGGCAGATCCAAGTGATTTTGAGGGGCTCAGGTCACACAGGGCTTGAGGGGCCTGGGGAGGAGCCAAGATCTGTGACAGAGCTGAGCAGGAAAAATACATGTTCAACACTTGTTTTTACTCTTCCCAACATTGAGAATCTTAAATTGTAGAGAAATATTTTTAAATAATGTACTCCAAACAAGAGGAAGAAAGGCTGGTTCACCAGGCCTGAAGGGATGTGGGGACCACTTGCATTAACCCACAGGAGAATTAGCATTTGTAATTTGCCTCTCAGGAATCCTGGTGTACCTTCACCTTCCATCTTCATTCACTGACATCATAGTTATTAGATAGATCATTTTTATGGATTATGTCTCGCAAGGGCAACATTCTAATGAATAGCAGAATTAAATGTTTGCCAGGATTTTTTTACACTAAATGATCAATTACTGGTGGGTGCATCCATCACATTTATTAGCTACCTTCTAGAAACATTTTTCATAACTTGCAAATTGAAATGAGGTTGGAGTTGAATATTATTTCTTTTTCATTTGTCCATAGTAAATATAGAACTTACAAGTAAAACACCAAGATCAGTAGGGGTTTTGTGTGAGTCTTTTTATGACATCGGATAAAAATCTGATGTGTGCAGAATACCGGAAAAAAAGAAAAAAAAATTAAAAATATGGAATTCCTTTTCAAAAATGCCTGGGGAACAGTGCCATGGCAGACAAGATTTCTTTGCTCGTTTTCAAGGTCATGATGTGACTACCTGGTATGCATTCACTATTAATAATGTCCAGCTGCAAGGTTAGATGGGATGCTGAGTTTTTGTCATGTCACACATGCTATCACTTCTCTAGCTTTAGCAAAATGAAGTCACAAATACCCTACATTTCATTTTCCTAATGTCAGAAAATCAGCTTCATATGATAATAGAAATTCTATGCCAAACACAAATTGTGGTACCTTCTATAGAGTTAAATTGAGACAAAGTTTATGGGGCTCAAACTAGGCTCACATGGGAACAGAAACCAACGTCCCCAAAACCCATCCCAGTCATCTCCTTCTCACTAGCCTATGTCAAGTAGGTACAGATGACATCTGTTTCCTTTTTTCTCCCCCCAACTTAAAAGTTCAAAACTACCAAAGAGGTTAATTTTCTCACTCACTGTTTTTTGTTTTAATTTAAAAAGCTTAAAAAAATTTTAGGGCATTCTAATCTCCCTTCTATCCCCAAAAAGAAGCAAAATGAAGGACTAAGGACATCTTGCTAATAAGAATAAAACAACTCCCCCTGCTGCAGATTAAAAGGGGTTTCAGGAGCAGACAGCAGCAGCAGCTGGAGACGGTGATTGCACAGAAAGAAGAAAAAAAAAAAAGAAAAAAAAAAAAAAAGGGAGTGTGCACAGATCCCTACTCTTTAGAATGTCATAAACAAGAGCCTGTAGGAAAGGGAGGAGAGGATCTTATTACCAGTCTCTGATTTATTTTGGCCTTGTTTGTGCAGAACACAAGAACTGCTTGTTCATTTGCTCGTTTTTCTGCTGAAGTCAGAGTACCTGTCAGACTTTCACAGAGACTTAAGGAAACCACTGTTAAGAAGAAAGCAATTTTGAATTTTCACCATTTGGCATTGCACCTCTGGGCAGAAGCTTTCTCCAAAATTTTATTTAGGTACTGGAGCTTTCCTGCTCTGATACTGGAGTACCAGTGAGTGTTGCTTAGTGTGACATCACAAGATCATACCTGTGTGTGTTTTATACAATACTTTCTTCATTAAAAAACACTTCATTCATTCTTCTAATCTTTGCCCTGTCTGCATCTGTTCCTAAACAGCTTTGCCCTTAGTAGTGGAAAATTACACTTGGGAGGTTTCAGTATGAAACAGCAGAGGATATGACCTCAAATAGCATGCTCTGGAATGTGTTGCAATGTTACTGGAAGTTCTGAAGAATGAAATGACACCCTTGTGAGTCAAGGAAACATGGTCCTGGCAGGGCACTGACCTCTGCCTGTCTCCTGTCTGGAAACGCTGCATGCTGGCTTAGAGAATGCTCTTTATGGGGTCTTTTTTCATGGGGATTATTTTTACAAAGAAACAGGTTTTATGAGTCTGTGTTGATAAATCACAACTCTTTGTATATATCATAATAAAACTCTTTGTATATATTACAGCCAGGGAAGTAGCTACTTCACTCCTGGCTTAGTAGGTTATTCACAGGCTCCAGCACCCATTTTTTCCAGCAGTATTTGCAGCTATTTCAGTACAGTATTTAACTTGCAGGGTGATGTGGCCATCCTGAGGTGTGCATGCTCTGTATCTTTGTGAGAAATCTGTGTGTCTGCCCTTGATCTGCATGCCATCCAGAAACAGACTGGGCACAGGATCACACTTCAGAGAGACCATCTGAGAAATACAGATCCACATCTTCTCATTGCCTGCTACTGATAAGCATCTGCATTTTGTACACCTACATGAGAAATAACAGGATAATGAATGGAGGAGATCACATCTAGACACTGGAGGTGATTTTTCTTGGACAGCTGTTTCCAAATTGATTGGTTGTGAAAACAGATTAAAATAAAAGTCAACGTAACAGCATAAATTATTTTCTAAAATGGGAGGAGCCAACAACAATGATCTAAAACATGGCTTGAAAACGCATAGCTCCATCCCAGAATTCCTTTCTAATGTGCAAGCAGTTGCCACGTTAGCCACAAGAAAGTCAAATTTGGATGAATGAGAGGGAGCCAAGTGCCAGCAGCTGGCTGGGAGCTGGTTGACTCAGAGCCGAATACTACAGTAGAAAGAAGAAACTGGGAGACTTTCAAAGGTCAAGTTGTGGCTGGTTTTTTTTTTTTTCTGAGTATGAGCTAGATTAGTGGGAAGCAAAAGTGGGAAGCCCAGACTCTTGCAAACCCTTGGGACTGCTGGAGCCAGGACATCGTGGCAGCTGGGGAAATGGTCTTCTTCCCATTTTATATGTGAGAAATAAAGGTAATTAAATAAGGAGTAATGTAAAATTATAGAGAAGGATTTTGGCAAAATACTGTAGTCTGGGTGCTTCGAGTCCCAAGCCTTACTACATAATTTTGTCTCATATAAGATAGAACTGTTCCTATGAGGAAGGTTTTCACCATCTGCAGAGCCCTTTTTAGCATCCACAGTTAAAACAGGCAGTGATTATTCCTCAGTTTACTTGGTGACCAGATGCTGGCTTCAGATAGCAGCTCCTACCACTATGGGTGAGAACCTCACCATCCCTGCTGTCCAATGCTTTGAAGCTTATTTTTGTGTCTCTGGGTTTCCCAGAAGAGGACACACCTATTACAGCCAGGGCTGCGGGTGTGTGGGCAGGGAGGGGGTCCCTGCAGCACAGAGCAGCCATCCTGAGCTGCATAGCTTTAGACTGCATGGAGAAGGCTTGGGAGGGAGATATGTAATCAGCATGTTTTCAGTCTCTCATTCTGAAGAAGCTGATTTTTAATTCTCTGCTCTACCCTGTGGCTGCTATAATCATGCCTGAGGAAGAGAAAATGGGGCTCTCCTGAGGGACTTATTCCTGCTTCTACTTCATTGACCAGAGCAAACAAAATACTGGTGATGGAGACACTTGTGTAAAATCTGTTTTTTCTTCCAGGCCCAGACTTAATTCTCTGGACTAGATGCAGCCTCTGGGCGGTGTTGCAGAGTTTTTGCACCATCTCAGGAAGGCACTGAGCTGGTAAATGCAGATGTGTGAACTGCTGTTGATCCCAGCATTTTTTCAAACATTGGCAGCCATCTTACAGTGCTGAGCAGAAGAGCTTCTGCATGCAGACCCACATCCCAGCTCTGAGCCCATCCACACTTTGTTCCCCCCTCCTGTGGGGTGGGGAGCAGGGGCAGCACCAGAGCCACCAGGTGCCCCCAGCTGAGGCACATCCCATCCAGGACAGACCCCAGGCAGGGGGCTGCCCACTGGAGAATTGGTGCTTGATCTCTGGAGGATCTGTTCTCCCCAGTCTTCAGCACAGTGTGCCGTGCTAAGAGTAATTACGGTTATTAAATCTGCTGAGTGATGAACAGGTTATTGCTACTGGCGGAGTCACCTGCAGCCCCAGAGCTGGTGGAGCATCTCTTGTCCTGCAGCCTTCCAGCCCTAGGGAGAGGATCCTGTGGGCTGGTGGCAGTGGTGCCACTGCCTGGGCCCCTCTCACAGCCAAGGGCTCCTCTTCCCTCCTGCCCAGGCTCACAGTTCTTCATCAGTTAAGCAGGAGGAGGTTTGCTGCCTGCAGCATCACTACATTTAGTCAGCTGAGAGACAGAAGCAGCATTTTGCTGCTCTGACTTCAGAAGCATCTGGCTTTGTGGCATGCTCTTGGGAGCCCAGCAGAAAGAGGCTGCTGGGAACTATATTCTGATGCAATGAACCATCTTTTGTCTGACCAGTCACCCTCAGCTGCTGTGTAACATCGTACCAGCCATTTAAAATTGAAAAAATATAAACAGACAGGAAAAATATGTTAGGGACTTTGCTCTCTCAGGGATTTTGACATCACCCTGACAAAGGCAGTGAACCAATCTATGGTTCACAAACCAACCCCTCCATAAGCATCCAGCAGGGTTTTGGGCCCCCAACAGACCAGAGAAGACCCAGACTCAGACAACTCATTACCAGGAGCCTGCCAGTGCTCTGAGCAGAGGTGGCCAAAGCAGGAGCCAAAATGTCAACAGAATGGGTAGAGGAGATGTATGTTAGAACTGAATTCACTCTTCCTCTGAAAGATGCAGCAAGAGCCTGGTGAATGTGGGGGGAGAGTACCAAGGGGACAGTACAGCTTTTGTAAGCCTGGAGCACAGCAGCTCTGTAGGCACACCAAGCAAAAGAAAGAAAAGTGATTTTTTTTTTTCATTTTCCTTGCTTCTCAGCGGCTTGATCTTACCTCCCTCTGAGTTCCATACATTGACAGTGTTTAGACTCCAGGAACAAAATGTTTTCAGCTCCAAAACTGATGTTTGCTCTTGCTTCAGAATGATGTGCTTCATTGTATAAACCATTTTCTCATTTTGCAAATTCTCTTTGTGTTTTTAGAAGCTTTTATTTAGTCATCAGACAGCAATTCCCACACTGCCATCTATGCTGATACACACCATGTCCAAGCAGGCCAGGAAATTGGTCCTTGCTTCCGAGGCTGGCACCTTCCCAGGGGCTGCCTGGGACTCTGCCCAGCACAGCATCACTGCCCCCTGCCCTGGGGGGACCCCTGACCCCCCAGTCCCTGCTGGCAGCTGTCACTTGTCCTGCAGCTCAGCCACAGATGCAAATCTGATTGTCTGTGCTGTAATGACACAGCTGCAGCACAGCCTGGATTGAAAATGTTCCTCTTTGGATATACATTTAAATTTTACAAGTGAAATACAAATCCCAAAATAGCCAGCATGGGTTGCACTCCAAATATGGAGTGGCCATTGGGGGGAAAATATTAGCTAATTTGAAATTTTCAGCCTGCAGCTGCAATGCAGTCACTTAATACCCACAGCAAACACTTTTCCTCTAAGATAATAGCATGAAATATATTAGGAAATTAAAATAGCTTCTTTGGCACTTTTTGCACCTCCTTACCTTCCTGGTATATTTTTTAAATGGAAGATGTTATTGCTTAGAATCCCATGAAGAGGATTTATAATAGTTAATATTTAGTGTATTAATGCACCAGACTGCAGCAAAATTAATAGAGGCTTTGTCTGCCTGGGCTTGATTGATCGCTATGCACTGAAGCAGCAACAAGCCCAGGCCCCAAAGTAGTGAAGGATGTCCTGGGAACAATGACCTGGGGGTGGGGGCAGCCAGGGGGGTGACTTCCAGGGATGCTCAGAAGGTCCTGGGCAGGACGGCAGCCACTGGCGATGGTGGAAAGTACTGAACCACCACAAGGTTAAACACAAATTGTTTGGATAATTTCAGACCTTCTCTCAGGGAGTCTCAGGAGACACCCAGCCCAGGACTGTCTGGGGGATGCTCCCAGCCATGAGTTATTCCTGGTTCAGCCAGAAAAACACCTGCAGAGCAGGACAGCCCCCCGCAGCCACCCCTGGAGCTCAGGGTGGTGCTGAGGGTGGTCCCCGGGTCCTTCCCTGAGACCCCCCTGGCTCAGGGCAGGCAGGCACCTGAAATGCTTTCATCTAAGCCTTCAGGACACAACAATTAAACCTGGAACTGATCAGCCTCCCCCTGGCTTTCCTGCACCAGGAACCTCTTATTGACCCAAAACCAGGTGTGGGAAAATCATGGCAGTGATGGGGAGGCCGGTGGGACTGAAAGAGTTTATAATGTATTTCATGATAAAGGGCCTGTTTATATATCAAGTATTTTATGATGCCAAAATGTAGAGGAAGCACGTTTTGATCTAGGTGTTCATCCTGAGAGCTGATCCTTCCTTCCCCCCAAGCAAAGGAGTGAATTTAGTTGGACAAGTTCTCCCTCTACAGATCTCCTTGCTAGTGATGAAAATCCTGTAGCAATTAACATGTTACATGATTCCTTTACCACAGTTACATGATTTCAGGTGCCTTCAAAAGATGAATACCAGAAGAAAACAGAGCAGAGGGGCAGGGTTCCTCACACTGCTCCAGCCTGGCAATGTGTCCTCACTGCCTTTACAGAATCTAGCAGGTAAAATTATAGCACCAACTTACTATCAACTGCTCAGAATTTTGTTTGCTTGGTTTTCTCCTCCCCCCAGCACTCCTCCATACTCTCATGAGAAGCCTAATATCAGGACCCTTGCCAAGGTGGGCACACTGGAAAGCGTGAGAACAGGAACTATGTGCTCAGAGCATTCATCTGTACTTCAGGAAGGTACCCTAGAAGTCCAGGCCCTGTTTTACCCACCCCTGGACACTGTCAGCATGTCCCCGGGCAGCAGAGCTGTCCCCGTGCTAAGGGGAGATGGTGTTTGCTGTTCACAAGGGCAGACAAGCAGGGGGCATCTGTGTCCCATAGGGCACAGTGGCACATGGCCACTTGCTAGGAAACTGGCCAGATCTTCTGATCCAGTATGTTCAAGTGGATCAGCATATTTTGTCTGTCTCCCCAAGGGAAAGCCAGGCACTGCTGCAGCACCAGGAGTGCTCAGGGACAGATGTATGTACCCAACCACAGGAGCTATTCCTCTCCTCTGAATAAAGTAGGGTAAGCTGAGTCCACTTAAAATCCCACCATTATCTTCCATTTTCATCACCAACATTAGACACCTCACTCCTGCCTCAGTTTCCCCTCTGTGGCCACATCAGGCCAGGAGCAATCACTGGTATTTTTTCCAGGAGCACGTGATGACCTGCCTGTAGCACCAGCTAACATGTGGCAAGGAAAGAATTAATCCAGCCAGAATTTGCTATGGGAAATTCTGATGTTCAGTTTTATCCAGAACTCAGGTGAGAAGCAGAGACACTGAGCAGTTTCACAAGATTTCAGCAGTATCTCAGTGGGATGTCCTGGTGTTCTGAAATCTCAGCATGAAACTCTAATTTGAAATCCTTAATTTCAAACTACCATTTTAAAAGCACAATTTAGGGAAAGCTTTACCCTCCTGCTGAAACAATTCCAGGGAGAAATGTTTCAACCAACTTTAATACTGACTGTGTAGGAGCTAAATATATAATAACCAATTTGCCTATGCACAGGTGTTCTGTTCTGTACCTGAAGAGCAGCTCTCATCTCTCTTCCATAAAGTTCTGTGTAGATACAGTAGATTTCAGGGACATGCGGACGGATGCTATCAGAGAAACTCAATCTGAAATTCAAATGAATGCTCACAAACACTGACTGTGTCCTTTTTAATCAACTCTTTCTGCAAACTTGATTTGTCGTGATCATGAACATCTAAAGCTGCAGATTACCAACTACCAGCTCTGCTGCTCTTGTTTGCAAACAGCTGCTTTTCACTTACAAATTGGGAGATTTTCATATCCTCAAGGATAAGAAAGAAAGAGGAATAATATTGGTGTGGATGGGATGCTGATGGCAGGGCATGAGTGGCACAGGGAACTCAGGTGGGCACAGGCTGTCCTGTCCCCCATGGTGGCCATGTCCTCTCGGGTTAGCAGGGGCTCAGCTCTCCCCACCCTGTGCTGCAAGCTGTAGAACATCTCCCCTGGGGTGACCTCACCTGCCACCCTGGGATAAATGGAGTTAAACTTCTGTGCTGTTGCCCTTCTTGGCTGCTCCCTCTGCTTTCCTCAGGCCCGAGTCCCCAGCACACCCTGCAGCCTGCTAGCCCTGCAGACACCAGCCTGGCCCCCGGGTAAATCCGTCCCCAGCAGGCAGAGGTGAGCAGCTGCCACCAGTAAATGGCATTCTGTGGCTGTGCACAGGGTGACAGAAGGAGGGGGGACAGCACTGAAAATGTCACTGAGTACAAAGAAACACTCTGCTTCATCTTGCTGTTTCCCACATCTCTGCACAAGATGATGTTTCCTTGCAGATTTTTTGTTTTCTTTGGGTCAGAAATGGTCTTTGCAGACTCCATGTGTGCTGTGGCTGTCAGACAGGAATCAAAGCTGTTGTGATACTCCACTGTCCTACTAATAAGGTGATTTCCATGGTCCATCAGACATACAGCAGGACAAGAACACAACCCACCTAGAAACACTGTGCTGCTAGAGAGCTCAGGTGCCTCCTGAGACACCAACCAGCCCCTCATCTTCTGTCACAAGAAGGGGCAAGAGAGATGGCAGTGGCTCAGCAGCAGGGGGATGTTTTGGTGAAAGGGTTTATGCCCCAGGTGGGGAGCAGGGGTGCCTGGGAGTGACCCAGGGCAGGGCACGCCAAGCTCTGGCCACAACCACCACCACGATGGGCAGGGACCAAGTGGGTCCCTGAAGCGAGTAGATGCTGCTATTAGACCACCCAACCACCTCCCAAAGGCTCTGACAAGGGGTTTTTAATAAACCATTTACTGCCATAAATTTTAAAAAGCCCTGAATTAGTAGCTATCTTCACCTTGTTCAGATGTCTCACTGCACTTTTCACACACACACACAGACACACACACAATTTCCATTCTTTTAATTTTGAACACAATCAATAGGAAATATCAGTCCAAACCCAAGGTCTGTTGCTTTCAGGCAACTGCTCATAAATATTCATTAGGGAATTAAAAAGCTAATAATGAGGGTGACTGTTGAGAAGTATTCATTAACTGTCTTCTACAAGAAATGAAATTTGCATTTTTCAGTGAGGAAATCCACAGTGCAACACCACCTTGCCTTGACAAGAAAATGTGAGACCAACCCAGCTGTGAAGGCAAGAACCAGCCCTTCCCAGCACAAGGGCTGTGGGGCCAGACCATGAAGGAGCTGCTTCTCCTGGCCATGGCTCACCCCTTCCTGTCCTGGCACTCACCTGTCCCCACACAGGGGCCTTTTCAGAGCCTGTGATTCACCTTCCATTGCAAATCATGGTGACTACCCCCATATTTCCTCTGATCAATCCCCCAGAAAGACACTTGGCCCTGCAGTGCTATATGAGGACAAGTTTTGCTCATATTGATGGCAGCCAAGGCTCACAGGCCCTGTAGGGCCCAGGGGCCCCATGATGACTCCCCCAACCTGGGCAGCAGGTGTTGGGGGCCATTGGGTGATTTACAGGCACAGCTTTGCACACAGGGCTCAGTGCTCACCCTCTCTTTGTGCTCAAGGGCTTTTGTTGCCATCTCACACCCAGCAGCAGGCACCATGATGGAGGGGATACCCACCCCTCCCTTGGGTCATCCGTGACAGAGGGTGGGGGTTCCTGGATTGTATCCTAGAACTGTCCTATCCATCCTAGCCTGCTGGGCTGCATGGGAGCATCAGCCAAGGCCAGCAGCAAACAGGATGCTGAGCATTTATCCTGAAGCTGTGGAAGTGACGAAATATTTTGTGACTTCCAGGAATGAGTCATGATCTTTACATTTTTTGGGGCAGATGTTTTAGTTAGTCACCAGCAGAGTTTCAGTAATAGATTACACCCTCAGAGCCTTTGGCTTCCACTTCTAAAACCAGACTTTGAAACTTCATCCTCGAGTTACACACATGACCTACGAAGCTCATGTTTTTGTCAGAGTACAGCCAAATCATCTACAGTGAAAAACCTGGAGAATGCTGCAAGGGTGTCCAGCTGCAGCTGGGAGAACACCTCACTCTCAGCTCACAGCTCACACAGAATGAGGTTTTACAAGTTAGGCACTAAGTCACCAAATTTTGCCATTCTACTCTCAGACTGCAGACCCAGGCTGGCAGCTGCTCCTGCAGATACAGCACATGAACACATCCCTGTCCTGCAGGTCAGATCACTTCTGACCACAGTTTGTAATTTGTGTAAAGGGTTGTAGCAGAGGGCAACACTTCCACGGACAGGGTGCTGGCACAGGTTCAGCAACCTGTAACTGTGTTCCCGAAACACTTTGTCTAAGACTCACATTTCCAAGTCCTCATTTCCCCCAGCATCACACATTTTGTCCCTCAAGAAACCCCTGAATGTCAATAAGTACTTATTGGTGAAAATGTTGTGCAAAGCAGACAGCCAAACCAATTACTTTCTTTCTTTGCAGACAAAAGTGGGAACTGAAAGATTTTCACAGTGACTAATGCTAAGTGTGCTTGACACTGGACGTTAAATTACACACATAGGAACCAGCCTGCTCCTTGTTTCCTCTTGCTGCTGGGGTCTGCAAAGATAATTTTGGACTTTCAGAACCAGCGAGGTCCCTGAGTACCTTAAAGCCACAGGGGAGCTCCCAGCTTTTTGCAGCAAGGTCCAGGGAAGTCCCCCAGGCAGTGTCCAGGTCTCTGTTTAACTGATGCCCCAGCAGTGCCCAGAGGGCACACACCAGCGGGAGTCCCGGGGCACCGAGGCCAGGCAGGGAGCAGCAGGAGATCGGCAGCGAAGCAGTTAAAGTTCTGGGGACACCAAGCCCAGAGAATGCATTTCTATTTTCACAAGAGAGAATGCAATGCAAATACACCAGTGCTGTTTACACAATAGAGAAGGGAGGGGACTATCTCCATTATCATAGTAATTTTTCCAGACAAAGAAGCCTTTTCTGCAGTGCAGTAATCCTCTTATGCACCAACCGTATATAATTTACACTTCTCAATTATACACCTACAGAAGCACAAGGTTATTTCTTGTTCAGCGAGTTTTCAAGCCAGTGTGCCAGCTTCCCACGTTTTCCATTACTCCACACCTGACGTATACCTATGCCTTCGATAGGAAATTACCCAGACGGTAATTAGTGCAGGCCGGGCCTGCCCGCACCTCTCCCCCCGCCCCGCCGGGCTGCACGGCAGCATCAGCGAAAATTCCTCCGCGCTGTTCATGCATCGCCCCACTGCTCAGCTTTCCTCTCCCCTGATGATGATTTGCCAATTCACAGCTTGCACAAGGACCCGTCCGTGGCTCCCCCTTTGCCAGGGCGCTGGTGTGGTCCAGCCCTGTCCGATGCTGGGGGAGCCGAGCATCCTCTGGAGGATGTCAGGGAGCTCACCGGGGGCCATGAGAGCCTCGGCTCTGCATTCCTGGCGGGTGCCGAAGCCTGGCTGCTCACGGCTGTGGGTCCCCCCCTCACCAGCCCCACTTTTGATGTTGGGCAGAGGATTTTGGCACGTACACACCAAACGGGCTGGGCTGGTGCTGGGAAGATGTGTGCTGAGACGTGAAAATACATTTTTCTACATGTGTGTTGTTGTTGGATTAAACAAACAAACAAATTAAGTCAGTGCAAACGAACTTGGAAATAATCCCAGTGTATGTTCTGTAAGCAACTGGAAAACGAGCTCAGTCAGAACAGGTAAAAAAGCCACTGAAACGGCTTTTTCACCCCCTTCCCCAGCCCTGCACACCCACAGACTCAGGAGAGCTGAGGGTTTAACCACACTGCTGCCATCACCAGCAGCAGCCAAGGGCCCTTTGCCTGCCTGGGCACTGTGGGGCACTGCATGCGGCAGAGCCGCGGTAGCCTGGGGACCACAGGTGTTATTTTTAGACCCATTTATGCATCTCTCAGTTTAATCTCTCCTTGTTTAATCTTTTTTTGCACTCTGTTCTGACACTAGTGATAGGCAAAAAAACAAAAAACAAAAATCTGTTTCTAAAGAGCCTCAAACCCCAGCCCCACGTGTTACTGACCATGGCAAGAGCAGACACAGAGGGAACTATTTATAGCTTGGGTAAACACAGCAGAGGCTTTGCTAAACGAAAGGAAATGGAAAAACAGTGCCCAGACACAGGCCTTGAACAGGCTGGCCTTGCCCAGGAAGGATGGTGGGTGCCTGGTGTCTCTGCCACCCCATGGGGATGGCAACAGGGATGGGGACCAGGTATGGGTGATGACGTGGATCTGTTCCCATGGGGTGGGTGATGACGTGGATCTGTTCCCATGGGGTGGGTGAGGATGGGGATCTGTTCCCATGGGGTGGGTGAGGATGGGGATCTGTTCCCATGGGGTGCTTGGGGACAGGGTTTGGGACCTGTAGTGGGACCTAGCTGGCCGGGTCTCGCTGCCATGGGCTGGTGGAGCAGAGGCACTTCTGCTGTCAACAAACACTGAGTGAGAATGCTGTTTGTGCCCTGAGCCACACGGGGTGGGGGGAGGTGAGCAGAGGGACCCCCGGGTGTGCTGTTGGCTCCTCCTCAGGCACCCAGGCTGTGCCAGCCCCTGGCAGCAAGCATGGAGCTTATGAAAAACACACCAACTGTGTCCCCCTCCCCTTAGCCCACTGGAAGCCAGTGTGAATCAAGTAAGAGGGTTAATCCCTGAATTCCAGGCCCAGGAAACAGGGTTGTGCTAAATTCTTTCCTGTAGATTTGCTAATTTGATTTTTCTTTTCCTGAAACATCAAAGCAGAACCTCCAGAGAAGAACTTCCTCATCAGCTAAGAGAAAAGGAAATTCAGGAAATCACTTCTTTAGTGGGAAGGATGTAGACATACCAAAGGGAAATATTTCCACATTCTTCTTATAGATATAAAAAACAACTTTAAAAAATGGGTCCCCTAAAATCTATTTTTTAATTGCAAAGAAATGGAGCTTTGAGACCCTTCTATGTCATCCTCTTCTTATTATCTATAAAGGAATAAGGTGAACTGCAACATCTTTTCCTTGTTCAAAATATTTTACATTATTGGTTGAGGAGGAAGGAAGCCTGGAAGAAACAAAGAACTCATGGAGAGTGCAAAACCAGCCCTTAGATTAAATCTGAGCACTGACTCAGTCCTGCAGTCCCTGAATGGCCTGTCAATGTTTTTTGGGCTCTCTACCTCCAAAGAAATCTGAGTGTAGGCCCCCAGCATCCCATTGCTGCACACTACATGAATCTCCAGTGGAAACCACAACTAAATGGTATCAGCAATGATGGAAAAGGGCATAGAACAGCTCTGGACATGAGCATTTCCCTGCTAACAAACAACTGCTTTGTGCCATGGACATTGTCAGGCTGCTTCACAATTACCCAACAAATCTCACCTACACACACTATGACTTCAGGGACTGCCAGCAGATTTCTGTTCTAGCCTGAACCCTGCAATTTTGGCACCAACTAAAGCTCTCCTCATAGCCACAGGACAGACAAAAAAACCCAACCAACCAAAAAAACCCCCAAAACCCTGGGGCTGATCTGAGGCCAGGAGAAGAGAGGTAATGACTCTCCTCTCTCCACTTACCCACCCTAGGCTCTCCCCAGCTGGTCCCCCCAGTATGACAATGCTGGCAGGAGCCACCACTGTGGGGACAAACTGCCACCACCATGGGACCGACAGCCACCACTGAATTCTGCAGCAATCCTAAACTTCCTCTGCAACACTGGCTAAGTTGAAAGCTTCGTCCAAACGCAGAATACAGCTGTTTAACTTACACATTATTGAGTGACTCATAAGAAAAATTGTTAACAGCAAGGGGTGGCTAAGAAAATAATTACACAAGGAATACTGTAAATTGGAAACATGATGGGACACTCCCAGCACAGATCTGGAGGCTTGCAGTGAACCTCAGCAGCCTGGTTTCTGCTGGGGGTGGTGGCAGGGGGCTGGGGAGCTGGGTCTGCCTGTGCCAAGCTTGGGGCACCCCAGGGCAGACAGGGTCACCTTGCGGGGTTGGGGGCTCTGAACACCCTGCCCTGGCAGCTGGGTTCCCCTGGGAATGCTGCATTCCCTGCAGGCATTCCCTGTCCTGGGCCAAAACCAGGGCACTGGGCTAGGCAGATGGGGTTGGCCAGAACTTCCACAGCCACAGATGTGGGAAAGGACACAACCAGCAGCCGAAGCTTTTCTTTCTATCCCAGCCAACCTGCTAGTTCAAATCTTCCCTACGAGCAAACTACAGAGAGACACAAACCACTCCAAGAACATCTTCTGCTGTCTCTAAATGTACCAACCTTTCCTTTCGTATGGGGCTCCTGCCAAGCACAAAAATGCCAGACCATGGGCAGCCCAGACCCTGCAGCAGGAGAGACCCTGCACCCCCCAGCCCCAGTGCATTGTTCATAAATTCCTTACAGGGCTCCAAAATACGCCAGTGCCCCCCTTTCCTGGGTGCTGTGGGTTTATCTGTCCAGCACTCAGCCCTGCTGCCACCACCATCCATCTGTCCAGTGTCCCATTCCCACTGCCACCACTGTCCATCTGTCTGTCCACCACCCAGGGCTGGCAGGAAGCAGTCCAGACACAAAAAATCTTTATTCATTGCCAAAGGGCAAACCCAGGAAGGCAAAGCCTGCTCTGCCTCCTGGTTTGTACCCTAAAAGTGTTGGGAATAGCGTGTCCTCCCTTTCCCAGGAGGGGCCCAAGCCAGGCTCCAGCCCTGGTGGGCTGTGTTCTCATGGAGCTGTCACATCTTGCACAAAATTGCCTCCTGCTCCCTCCTGGCTTTAAGGCACTGCAGCAGAACGGGTGCTAACAAAAAGCAAAGTGTTTAAACACACTGACTATAAATCTCTTGTGCTTTCAATTGCTCAGCTTTCATCCCCTGTCATAATTATGTATATTTTTCTACATACATCTGAGTTCCTGGACAGATGACACCTCAATATGTAATGGAAAAATACAAACAGGGAAAAAAAAAAAAAAAAAGCCAAAAGCACAAAGGCAGCAGAAAATAAAAAATTTAAATTCCTTAACTTGTCTGTATTCATCATCCAGAGGCAGAAGCAGCAAATGCCCATTTAGTCACCCTGGCAAGTCCCCAGCGAGCTGCTCCAGCCCCAGCAGCTACAGCCCCACCTCCTGCTTCTCCTGCAGCTTCTAATTCCTCTGCCTATTGAAATGCAGCAGTGAGTCAGCCCAGAGAGCACACAGCGCTTCGAGAAAGCCCCAAGATAAGAATACCGTGCAAATAAATACAATCAGACAAGGGCTTCCTCTGCCAACAGCCCATCCATCTGTGCCAGGGCAAGCCCCAGGAGTAGGGGGACAGGGGACACTGGAAGCTGCTGCAGTGGCCTCTAGATCCCCACCAGCCTTTGGGAGGGCACAGTGGTTGTGCAAACCACTGCTGGATTGAGGAAGAAAAATATTGTCATTTCAAAGGAGATAAGCCATTGTTTGGATACTTTCAAAGCAAAGCTCTGGGTTGTGGATGCACAGAAATGTCTTTCCTCTGCCCCTGCCACTAGTTGCTTTTTTTTAATCTGAAGAGACATGTGTCTCAATGCTGATGGGGAGGACAAGACAGACATACAACACATGAATGCCAGGCATGCATCACCCATCAGTCATCTCCACTAGAGACCCAGCCTCACACAGGGTCCTCAGCTTTATGTTCTCCTCCATTGACTCAAAGAACAAACACAGTGCAACTCCCCCCCTTGGAAACAATCCCAGCAAACACTTCCAGATTTCCAGGGTCAAGTCCAAAGTAGCAGCCCAGACCTTGGCAGATAAGGTGTTCTTAAGGACTGCTTTAAGGAAGTGCTCAGTGTCCCTAACTTATCAATTAATTTCACCTCAAACACAATCTATGTTTTTAACATTAACCATAAATAAGCATCATATTTTTAAATCTTATTTCCTTTTAAACCTTATTTCCTTTTTTCTTATCTCTGCTGCACACTGCAGTAGCTCAGCTGTACTAGTTTACTTGCTTACAAGAAGACCACCAGAAAACTCTGCTGTGCCTGGAGGTGAGGATCTGCTGGTGATGGTTTGAGGGGCTGCTGCAAACAGACCCAGAGTTCTGTTTGTCTCCACAGCTGTGCTACAGAGGAAAGACCAAGGTTTCTAACTAACCCCTGTACTGGTCAAATCATTATTAACATGTCAAGAGTGTATCCAAGGGAACATCTCTCTCCCTCTCTTCATCTCCAGCCACAAGTCACCTCAGCTCCTCCAGCCAAGTTAAATCCTATTGGTTCTGGGAACTTACTACCTAAATATTGGGTCCTTACAATGCAGAAAATGTTGACAGAGTAAAGTTTGAGAGGAGTTCCCTTGATTTAAAAGTTTCTGCAGACCTTTTCAGGTCTTCCTCTTGGGCACTCACTGCAATGACTTACTTGGTGCTTGGGCCCACAAGTACCACCAACACCAAAGTGCCACCATGCTGGTTCCTGCCCACCACAGCCCAGTGTCCAGCGTCTTCACACAAAACCTGCAGCAATCCAAGATGGACACTCCAGACTGGGTTCCCCCTGCCTCCAGCACCTCCCCAGCCCTATGGCCGAGGGTCTTGGCTGCAGACCCTGGGATGCCTCTTCCCCCCCAGGCTGGGACAGACGCCCCGATCCACCCTTCCCAGCGCACAGGTCCCACCAGCCAACCTCCCCTTCCCGTCTTTGATGCACCCCATCCCTTGTTTGCAGAGTTCCTCTGGTGGGTCTCCAAGGAGCCCTTGGAGCTCACAAAGCCAGATTATAGCAATACAAGAGGATTTCCAGTCAAGGTACAGTGTGAAGGATGTCCTGCCAGCATCTTACAGGCCTCTAATCTGCCCAGCTCATCAGTATGCCCC